>NC_064634.1:464199640-464502670 GCF_023864275.1 Schistocerca cancellata | reverse complement strand
ATTGCGACGCACTTCTGTGTGTTTACTGTAGCTCTTGGAGCTTCATATTGACGATGAAACACAGAAATTGCATCGGGATTTCATATAGTAGGCACAATGGGGACTTACGTCCAGGAAGAGTAATGCTTCAAACAGTCTGTATATGTGCCGTTACTGAGAGGACAGTATTAGATTGCGACGCACCACTGGGTGTTTACTGTAACCATTGGAGCTTCATATTGTCGATGAAACACAGAAATTGCATCGGGATTGAATATAGTAGGCACAATGCCAACGTACGTCCAGGGAGAGTAATGCTTCAAACAGTCTGTATGTGTTCCGTTACTGAGGGGCCAGTATTAGATTGCGGTGCACCACTGGATGTTTACTGTAACCCTTGGAGCTTCATATTGACGCTGAAACAAAGAAATTGCATCGTTATTGAATATAGTAGGCACAATGCCGACTTACGTCCAGGGAGAGAAATGCTTCAAACAGTCTGCACATGTGCAATTCCTGAGAGGCCAGTATTTGATTGCGACGCACCACTGGGTGTTTACTGTAACCCTTGGAGCTTCATATTGACGATGAAACACAGAAATTGCATCGGGATTGAATATAGTAGGCACAATGCCGACTTACGTCCAGGGGGAGTAATGCTTCAAACAGTCTGTATATGTGCCGATACTGAGAGGCCAGTATTAGGTTGCAACACACTACTGGGTGTTTACTGTAACCCTTGGAGCTTCATATTGACGATGAAACACAGAAATTGCATCGGGATTGAATATGGTAGGCACAATGCCGACTTACGTCCAGGGGGACTAATGGTTCAAACAGTCTGTATATGTGCCGATACTGAGAAGCCAGTATTAGATAGCGATGCACCACTGGGTGTTTACTGTACCCCTTGGACCTTCATATTGACAATGAAACACAGAAAATGCATCGGGATTTAATATAGTATTCACAATGGGGACTTACGTCCAGGAAGAGTAATGCTTCAAACAGTCTGTATATGTGCCGTTACTGAGAGGCCAGTATTAGATTGCGACGCACTTCTGTGTGTTTACTGTAGCTCTTGGAGCTTCATATTGACGATGAAACACAGAAATTGCATCGGGATTTAATACAGTAGGCACAATGGGGACTTACGTCCAGGAAGAGTAATGCTTCAAACAGTCTGTATATGTGCCGTTACTGAGAGGCCAGTATTAGATTGCGACGCACCACTGGGTGTTTACTGTAACCATTGGAGCTTCATATTGTCGATGAAACACAGAAATTGCATCGGGATTGAATATAGTAGGCACAATGCCGACGTACGTCCAGGGGGAGTAACGCTTTAAACAGTCTGTATATGTTCCGTTACTGAGAGGCCAGTATTAGATTGCGACGCACCACTGGATGTTTACTGTAACTCTTGGAACTTCATATTGACGATGAAACAAGTAAATTGCATCGTTATTGAACATAGTAGGCACAATGCCGACTTACGTCCAGGGGGAGTAATGCTTCAAACAGTCTGTATATGTTCCGTTACTGAGAGGCCAGTATTAGATTCCGACGCACCACTGGGTGTTTAGTGTAACCCTTCGTGCTTCATATTGACGATGAAACGCAGAAATTGCATAGGGATTGAATAATGTAGGCACGACGCCGACTTACGTCCAGGGGGAGTAATGCTTCAAACAGTCTGTACATGTGCCGTTACTGAGAGGCCAGTATTAGATACCGACGCACCAGTGGATGTTTACTAAAACCCTTGGAGCTTCATATTGACGATGAAACACAGAAATTGCATCGGGATTGAATAAAGTAGGCACAATGCCGACTTAAATCCAGGGGGAGTAATGCTTCAAACAGTCTGTATATGTGCCGTTACTGAGAGGCCAGTATTAGATTGCGACGCACTTCTGTGTGTTTACTGTAGCTCTTGGAGCTTCATATTGACGATGAAACACAGAAATTGCATCGGGATTTCATATAGTAGGCACAATGGGGACTTACGTCCAGGAAGAGTAATGCTTCAAACAGTCTGTATATGTGCCGTTACTGAGAGGCCAGTATTAGATTGCGACGCACCAATGGGTGTTTACTGTAACCATTGGAGCTTCATATTGTCGATGAAACACAGTAATTGCATCGGGATTGAATACAGTAGGCACAATGACAACGTACGTCCAGGGAGAGTAATGCTTCAAACAGTCTGTATATGTTCCGTTACTGAGGGGCCAGTATTAGATTGCGATGCACCACTGGATGTTTACTGTAACCCTTGGAGCTTCATATTGACGCTGAAACAAAGAAATTGCATCGTTATTGAATATAGAAGGCACAATGCCGACTTACGTCCAGGGAGAGAAATGCTTCAAACAGTCTGCATATGTGCCATTCCTGAGAGGCCAGTATTTGATTGCGACGCACCACTGGGTGTTTACTGTAACCCTTGGAGCTTCATATTGACGATGAAACACAGAAATTGCATCGGGATTGAATATAGTAGGCACAATGCCGACTTACGTCCAGGGGGAGTAATGCTTCAAACAGTCTGTATATGGGCCGATACTGAGAGGCCAGTATTAGATTCCGACGCACCACTGGGTGATAACTGTAGCCCTTGGAGCTTCATATTGACGATAAAACACAGATATTGCATCGGGATTGAATATAGTAGGCACAATGCCGACTTACGTCCAAGAGGAGTAATGCTTCAAACAGTCTGCATACGTGCCGTTCCTGAGAGGCCAGTATTAGATTCCGACGCACCAGTGGATATTTACTGTAACCATTGGAGCTTCATATTGACGATGAAACACAGAAATTGCATCGGGATTGAATATAGTGGGCACAATGCCGACTTACGTCCACGGGGAGTAATGCTTCAAACAGCCTGTATATGCGCCGTTACTGAGAGGCCAGTATTAGATTGCGACGCACCACTGGGTATTTACTGTAACCCTTGGAGCTTCATATTGACGATGAAACACATAAATTGCATCGGGACTGAATAAAGTAGGCACAATGCCGACTTACGTACAGGGGGGGCAATGGTTCAAACAGTCTGTATATGTGCCGTTACTGAGAGGCCAGTATTAGATTGCGACGCACTTCTGTATGTTTACTGTAGCTCTTGGAGCTTCATATTGACGATGAAACACAGAAATTGCATCGGGATATCATATAGTAGGCACAATGGGGACTTAAGTCCAGGAAGAGTAATGCTTCAAAAACTCTGTATATGTGCCGTTACTGAAAGGCCAGTATTAGATTGCGACGCACCACTGGGTGTTTACTGTAACCATTGGAGCTTCATATTGTCGATGAAACACAGAAATTGCATCGGGATTGAATATAGTAGGCACAATGCCGACGTACGTCCAGGTGGAGTAATGCTTCAAACAGTCTGTATATGTTCCCTTACTGAGAGGCCAGTATTAGATTGCGACGCACCCCTGGATGTTTACTGTAACCCTTGGAGCTTCATATTGACGCCGAAACAAAGAAATTGCATCGTTATTGAATATAGTAGGCACAATGCCGACTTACGTCCAGGGAGAGAAATGCTTCAAACAGTCTGTATATGTGCCATTCCTGAGAGGCCAGTATTTGATTGCGACGCACCACTGGGTGTTTACTGTAACCCTTGGAGCTTCATATTGACGATATAACACAGAAATTGCATCGGCATTGAATATAGTAGGCAAAATGCCGACTTACGCCCAGGGGGAGTAATGCTTCAAACAGTCTGTATATCTGCCGTTACTGAGAGGCCAGTATTAGGTTGCAACACACTACTGGGTTTTTACTGTAACCCTTGGAGCTTCATATTGACGATGAAACACAGAAATTGCATCGGGATTGAATATGGTAGGCACAATGCCGACTTACGTCCAGAGGGAGTAATTCTTCAAACAGTCTGTATATGTGCCGTTACTGAGAGGCCTGTATTAGATTCCTACGCACCACTGGGTGATAACTGTATCCCTTGGAGCTTCATATTGACGATGAAACACAGAAATTGCATCGGGATTGAATATAGTAGGCACAATGCCGACTTACGTCCAGGAGGAGTAGTGCTTCAAACAGTCTGCATACGTGCCGTTCCTGAGAGGCCAGTATTAGATTCCGACACACCAGTGGATTTATACTAGAACCATTGGAGCTTCATATTGACGATGAAACACAGAGATTGCATCGGGATTGAATATAGTAGGCACAATGCCGACTTACGTCCAGGGGGTGTAATGCTTCAAACAGCCTGTATATGCGCCGTTACTGAGAGGCCAGTATTAGATTGCGACGCACCTCTGTGTGTTTACTGTAGCTCTTGGAGCTTTATATTGACGATGAAACACAGAAATTGCATCGTGATTTAATATTGTAGGCACAATGGGCACTTACGTCCAGGGGGAATAATGCTTCGAACAGTCTGTATATGTGCCGTTACTGAGAGGCCAGTATTATATTCCGACGCACCAGTGGATGTTTACTGCAACCCTTGGAGCTTCATATTGACGATGAAACACAGAAATTGCATCGGGATTGAATATAGTAGGCACAATGCCGACTTACGTCCAGGGGCAGTAATGCTTCAAACAGTCTGTATATGTGCCGATAGTGAGAGGCCAGTATTAGATTGCGATGCTCCACTGGGTGATTACTGTAACCCTTGGAGCTTCATAATGACGATGAAATACAGAAACTGCATCGGGATTGAATATAGTAGGCACAATGGGGACTTACGTCCAGGGGGAGTAATGCTTCAAACAGTCAGTATATGTGCCGTTACTGAGAGGCCAGTATTAGATTCCGACGCACCAGTGGATGTTTACTGTAACCCTTGGAACTTCATATTGACGATGAAACACAGAAATTGCATCGGGATTGAATATAGTAGGCACAATGCCGACTTACGTCCAGGGGCAGTAATGCTTCAAACAGTCTGTATATGTGCCGATAGTGAGAGGCCAGTATTAGATTGCGATGCTCCACTGGGTGATTACTGTAACCCTTGGAGCTTCATAATGACGATGAAACACAGAAACTGCATCGGGATTGAATATAGTGGGCACAATGGGGACTTACGTCCAGGGGGAGTAATGCTTCAAACAGTCTGTACATGTGCCGTTACTGAGAGGCCAGTATTAGATTCCGACGCACCAGTGGATGTTTACTGTAACCCTTGGAGCTTCATATTGACGATGAAACACAGAAATTGCATCGGGATTGAATATAGTAGGCACAATGCCGACTTACGTCCAGGGGCAGTAATGCTTCAAACAGTCTGTATATGTGCCGATAGTGAGAGGCCAGTATTAGATTGCGATGCTCCACTGGGTGATTACTGTAACCCTTGGAGCTTCATAATGACGATGAAACACAGAAACTGCATCGGGATTGAATATAGTAGGCACAATGGGGACTTACGTCCAGGGGGAGTAATGCTTCAAACAGTCTGTATATGTGCCGTTACTGAGAGGCCAGTATTACATTTCGATGCACCACTGGGTGATTACTGTAACCCTTGGAGCTTCATATTGACGATGAAACACAGAAACTGCATTGGGATTGAATATAGTGGGCACAATGCCGACTTACGTCCAGGGGGAGTAATGCTTCAAACAGTCTCTATATGTGCCGATCCTGAAAGGCATGTATTAGATTCCGACGCACCAGTGGATGTTTACTGTAACCATTGGAGCTTCATATTGACGATGAAACACAGAAATTGCATCGGGTTTGAATAAAGTAGGCACAATGCCGACTTACGTCCAGGGGGAGTAATGCTTCAAACAGTCTGTATATGTGCCGTTACTGAGAGGCCAGTATTAGATTCCGACGCACCACTGGGTGTTTAGTGTGACCCTTGGAGCTTCATATTGACGATGAAACATAGAAATTGCATCGGGATTGAATATAGTAGGCACAATGCCGAATTACGTCCAGGGGGAGAAATGCTTCAAACAGTCTGCATCCGTGCCGTTACTGAGAGGCAAGTATTAGATTCCGACGCACCAATGGATGTTTACTGTAACCATTGGAGCTTCATATTGACGATGAAACACAGAAATTACATCGGGATTGAATATAGTAGGCACAATGCCGACTTACGTCCAGGGGGAGTAATGCTTCAAACAGCCTGTATATGCGCCGTTACTGAGAGGCCAGTATTAGATTGCGACGCACCACTGGGTGTTTACTGTAACCCTTGGAGCTTCATATTGACGATGAAACACAGAAATTGCATCGGGATTGAATAAAGTAGGCACAATGCCGACTTACGTCCAGGGGGAGTAATGCTTCAAACAGTCTGTATATGTGCCGTTACTGAGAGGCCAGTATTAGGTTGCAACGCACCACTGGGTGTTTACTGTAACCCTTGGAGCTTCATATTGACGATGGAACGCAGAAATTGCATCGGGATTGAATATAGTAGGCACAATGCCGACTTACGTACAGGGGGAGTAATGCTTCAAACAGTCTGTATATGTGCCGTTTCTGAGAGGCCAGTATTAGATTGCGATGCACCACTGGGTGTTTACTGTAACCCTTGGAGCTTCATATTGACGATGAAACACAGAAATTGCATCGGGATTGAATATAGTAGGCACAAAGCCGACTTACGTCCAGGGGCAGTAATGCTTCAAACAGTCTGTATATGTGCCGATAGTTAGAGGCCAGTATTAGATTGCGATGCTCCACTGGGTGATTACTGTAACCCTTGGAGCTTCATAATGACGATGAAACACAGAAACTGCACCGGGATTGAATATAGTAGGCACAATGGGGACTTACGTCCAGGGGGAGTAATGCTTCAAACAGTCTGTATATGTGCCGTTACTGAGAGGCCAGTATTATATTGCGATGCACCACTGGGTGATTACTGTAACCCTTGGAGCTTCATAGTGACGATGAAACACAGAAACTGCATTGGGATTGAATATAGTAGGCACAATGCCGACTTACGTCCAGGGGGAGTAATGCTTCAAACAGTCTCTATATGTGGCGATCCTGAAAGGCATGTATTAGATTCCGACGCACCAGTGGATGTTTACTGTAACCATTGGAGCTTCATATTGACGATGAAACACAGAAATTGCATTGGGATTGAATAAAGTAGGCACAATGCCGTCTTACGTCCAGGGGGAGTAATGCTTCAAACAGTCTGTATATGTGCCGTTACTGAGAGTCCAGTATTAGATAGCGATGCACCACTGGGTGTTTACTGAAACCATTGGAGCTTCATATTGTCGATGAAACACAGAAATTGCATCGTTATTGAATATAGTAGGCACAATGCCGACTTACGTCCAGGGAGAGAAATGCTTCAAAGAGTCTGCATATGTGCCATTCCTGAGAGGCCAGTATTTGATTGCGACGCACCACTGGGTGTTTACTGTAACCCATGGAGCTTCATATTGACGATATAACACAGAAATTGCATCGGCATTGAATATAGTAGGCACAATGCCGACTTATGTCCAGGGGAGTAATGCTTCAAACAGTCTGTATATGTGATGTTACTGAGAGGCCAGTATTAGGTTGCGACACACCACTGGGTGTTTACTGTAACCCTTGGAGCTTCATATTGACGATGAAACACAGAATTTGCATCGCGATTGATATAGTAGGCACAATGCCGACTAACGTCCAGGGGGAGTAATGCTTAAAACAGTCTGTATATGTGCCGTTACTGAGAGGCCAGTATTAGATTCCGACGCACCACTGGGTGTTTACTGTAACCCTTGGAGCTTCATATTCACGATAAAACACAGAAATTGCATCGGGATTGAATATAGTAGGCACAATGCCGACTTACGTCCAGGGGGAGTAATGCTTCAAACAGTCTGTATATGTGCCGTTACTGAGAGGCCAGTATTAGATTGCGACGCACCACTGGGTGTTTACTGTAACCATTGGAGCTTCACATTGTCGATGAAACACAGAAATTGCATCGGGATTGAATATAGTAGGCACAATGCCGACGTACGTCCAGGGGGAGTAATGCTTCAAACAGTCTGTATATGTTCCGTTACTGAGAGGCCAGTATTAGATAGCGACGCACCACTGGATGTTTACTGTAACCCTTGGAGTTTCATATTGACGCTGAAACAAAGAAATTGCATCGTTATTGAATATAATAGGCACAATGCCGACTTACGTCCAGGGAGAGAAATGCTTCAAACAGCCTGTATATGTGCCATTCCTGAGAGGCCAGTATTTGATTGCGACGCACCACTGGGTGTTTACTGTAACCCTTAGATCTTCATATTGACGATGAAACACAGAAATTGCATTGGGATTGAATATAGTAGGCACAATGCCGACTTACGTCCAGGAGGAGTAATGCTACAAACAGTCTGCATACGTGCCGTTCCTGAGAGCCCAGTATTAGATTCCGACGCACCAGTGGATATTTACTGTAACCATTGGAGCTTCATATTGACGATGAAACACAGAAATTGCATCGGGATTGAATTTAGTAGGCACAATGCCGACTTACGTCCAGGGGGGGGAATACTTCAAACAGCCTGTATATGCGCCGTTACTGAGAGGCCAGTATTAGATTGCGACGCACCACTGGGTATTTACTGTAACCCTTGGAGCTTCATAATGACGATGGAACACAGAAATTGCATCGGGATTGAATAAAGTAGGCACAATGCCGACTTACGTCCAGGGGGAGTAATGCTTCAAACAGTCTGTATATGTGCCGTTACTGAGAGGCCAGTATTAGATTGCGACGCACCACTGGGTGATAACTGTTACCATTGGAGCTTCATATTGTCGATGAAACACAGAAATTGCATCGGGATTGAATATAGTAGGCACAATGCCGTCGTACGTCCAGGGGGGGTAATGCTTCAAACAGTCTGTATATGTTCTGTTACTGAGAGGCCAGTATTAGATTGCGATGCACCACTGGATGTTTACTGTAACCCTTGGAGCTTCATATTGACGCTGAAACAAAGAAATTGCATCGTTATTGAATATAGTAGGAACAATGCCGACTTACGTCCAGGGAGAGAAATGCTTCAAACAGTCTGCAAATGTGCCATTCCTGAGAGGCCAGAATTTGATTGCGACGCACCACTGGGTGTTTACTGTAACCCCTGGAGCTTCATATTGACGATATAACACAGAAATTGCATCGGCGTTGAATATAGTAGGCACAATGCCGACTTACGTCCAGGGGGAGTAATGCTTCAAACAGTCTGTATATCTGCCGTTACTGAGAGGCCAGTATTAGGTTGCGACAAACTACTGGGTGTTTACTGTAACCCTTGGAGCTTCATATTGACGATGAAACACAGAAATTGCATCGGGATTGAATATAGTAGGCACAATGCCGACTTACGTCCAGGAGGAGTAATGCTTCTAACAGTCTGCATACGTGCCGTTCCTGAGAGGCCAGTATTAGATTCCGACGCACCAGTGGATATTTACTGTAACCATTGGAGCTTCATATTGACGATGAAACACAGAAATTGCATTGGGATTGAATATAGTAGGCACAATGCCGACTTACGTCCAGGGGGAGTAATGCTTCAAACAGCCTGTATATGCGCCGTTACTGAGAGGCCAGTATTAGATTGCGACGCACCACTGGGTATTTACTGTAACCCTTGGAGCTTCATATTGACGATGAAACACAGAAATTGCATCGGGATTGAATAAAGTAGGCACAATGCCGACTTACGTCCAGGGGGAGTAATGCTTCAAACAGTCTGTATATGTGCCGTTACTGAGAGGCCAGTATTAGATTCCGACGCACCACTGGGTGTTTAGTGTAACCCTTGGAGCTTCATATTGACGATGAAACATAGAAATTGCATCGGGATTGAATATAGTAGGCACAATGCCGAATTACGTCCAGGAGGAGAAATGCTTCAAACAGTCTGCATACGTGCCGTTACTGAGAGGCAAGTATTAGAATCCGACGCACCAGTGGATGTTTACTGTAACCATTGGAGCTTCATATTGACGATGAAACACAGAAATTGCATCGGGATTGAATATAGTAGGCACAATGCCGACTTACGTCCAGGGGGAGTAATGCTTCAAACAGCCTGTATATGCGCCGTTACTGAGAGGCCAGTATTAGATTGCGACGCACCACTGGGTGTTTACTGTAACCCTTGGAGCTTCATATTGACGATGAAACACAGAAATTGCATCGGGATTGAATAAAGTAGGCACAATGCCGACTTACGTCCAGGGGGAGTAATGCTTCAAACAGTCTGTATATGTGCCGTTACTGAGAGGCCAGTATTAGGTTGCAACGCACCACTGGGTGTTTACTGTAACCCTTGGAGCTTCATATTGACGATGAAACGCAGAAATTGCATCGGGATTGAATATAGTAGGCACAATGCCGACTTACGTCTAGGGGGAGTAATGCTTCAAACAGTCTGTATATCTGCCGTTACTGAGAGGCCAGTATTAGGTTGCGACAAACTACTGGGTGTTTACTGTAACCCTTGGAGCTTCATATTGACGATGAAACACAGAAATTGCATCGGGATTGAATATAGTAGGCACAATGCCGACTTACGTCCAGGAGGAGTAATGCTTCTAACAGTCTGCATACGTGCCGTTCCTGAGAGGCCAGTATTAGATTCCGACGCACCAGTGGATATTTCTGTAACCATTGGAGCTTCATATTGACGATGAAACACAGAAATTGCATCGGGATTGAATATAGTAGGCACAATGCCGACTTACGTCCAGGGGGAGTAATGCTTCAAACAGCCTGTATATGCGCCGTTACTGAGAGGCCAGTATTAGTTTGCGACGCACCACTGGGTATTTACTGTTACCCTTGGAGCTTCATATTGACGATGAAACACAGAAATTGCATTGGGATTGAATAAAGTAGGCACAATGCCGACTTACGTCCAGGGGGAGTAATGCTTCAAACAGTCTGTATATGTGCCGTTACTGAGAGGCCAGTATTAGATTCCGACGCACCACTGGGTGTTTAGTGTAACCCTTGGAGCTTCATATTGACGATGAAACATAGAAATTGCATCGGGATTGAATATAGTAGGCACAATGCCGAATTACGTCCAGGAGGAGAAATGCTTCAAACAGTCTGCATACGTGCCGTTACTGAGAGGCAAGTATTAGAATCCGACGCACCAGTGGATGTTTACTGTAACCATTGGAGCTTCATATTGACGATGAAACACAGAAATTGCATCGGGATTGAATATAGTAGGCACAATGCCGACTTACGTCCAGGGTGAGTAATGCTTCAAACAGCCTGTATATGCGCCGTTACTGAGAGGCCAGTATTAGATTGCGACGCACCACTGGGTGTTTACTGTAACCCTTGGAGCTTCATATTGACGATGAAACACAGAAATTGCATCGGGATTGAATAAAGTAGGCACAATGCCGACTTACGTCCAGGGGGAGTAATGCTTCAAACAGTCTGTATATGTGCCGTTACTGAGAGACCAGTATTAGGTTGCAACGCACCACTGGGTGTTTACTGTAACCCTTAGAGCTTCATATTGACGATGAAACGCAGAAATTGCAACGGTATTGAATAAAGTAAGCACAATGCCGACTTACGTCCAGGGGGAGTAATGCTTCAAACAGTCTGTACATGTGCCTTTACTGAGAGGCCCGTATTAGATACCGACGCACCAGTGGATGTTTACTGTACCCCTTGGAGCTTCATATTGACGATGAAACACAGAAATTGCATCGGGATTGAATATAGTAGGCACAATGCCGACTTACGTCCAGGGGGAGTAATGCTTCAAACAGGCTGTATATGCGCCGTTACTGAGAGGCCAGTATTACGTTGCGACACACTACTGGGTGTTTACTGTAACCCTTGGAGCTTCATATTGACGATGAAACACAGAAATTGCATCGGGATTGAATATAGTAGGCACAAAGCCGACTTACGTCCAGGGGGAGTAATGCTTCAAACAGTCTGTATATCTGCCGTTACTGAGTGGCCAGTATTAGATTCCGACGCACCACTGGGTGATAACTGTAACCCTTGGAGCTTCATATTGACGATGAAACACAGAAATTGCATCGGGATTGAATATAGTAGGCACAATGCCGACTTACGTCCAGGAGGAGAAATGCTTGAAACAGTCTGCATACGTGCCGTTCCTGAGAGGCCAGTATTAGATTCCGACGCACCAGTGGATATTTACTGTAACCATTGGAGCCTCATATTGACGATGAAACACAGAAATTGCATCGGGATTGAATATAGTAGGCACAATGCCGACTTACGTCCAGGGGGAGTAATGCTTCAAACAGCCTGTATATGCGCCGTTACTGAGAGGCCAGTATTAGATTGCGACGCACCACTGGGTATTTACTGTAACCCTTGGAGCTTCATATTGACGATGAAACACAGAAATTGCATCGGGATTGAATAAAGTAGGCATAATGCCGACTTACGTCCAGGGGGAGTAATGCTTCAATCAGTCTGTATATGTGCCGTTACTGAGAGGCCAGTATTAGATTCCGACGCACCACTGGGTGTTTAGTGTAACCCTTGGAGCCTCATATTGACGATGAAACACTGAAATTGCATCGGGATTGAATATAGTAGGCACAATGCCGACTTACGTCCAGGGGGAGTAATGCTTCAAACAGTCTGTATATCTGCCGTTACTGAGAGGCCAGTATTACGTTGCGACACACTACTCGGTGTTTACTGTAACCCTTGGAGCTTCATATTGACGATGAAACACAGAAATTGCATCGGGATTGAATAAAGTAGGCACAATGCCGACTTACGTCCAGGGGGAGTAATGCTTCAAACAGTCTGTATATGTGCCGTTTCTGAGAGGCCAGTATTAGGTTACAACGCACCACTGGGTGTTTACTGTAACCCTTGGAGCTTCATATTGACGATGAAACGCAGAAATTGCATAGGGATTGAATAAAGTAGGCACAATGCCGACTTACGTCCAGGTGGAGTAATGCTTCAAACAGTCTGTACATGTGCCGTTACTGAGAGGCCAGTATTAGATTCCGACGCACCAGTGGATGTTTAGTGTAACCCTTGGAGCTTCATATTGACGATGAAACACAGAAATTGCATCGGGATTGAATATAGTAGGCACAATGCCGACTTACGTCCAGGGGCAGTAATGCTTCTAACAGTCTGTATATGTGCCGATAGTGAGAGGCCAGTATTAGATTGCGATGCACCACTGGGTGATTACTGTAACCCTTGGAGCTTCATAATGACGATGAAACACGGAAACTGCATCGGGATTGAATATAGTAGGCACAATGGGGACTTACGACCAGGGGGAGTAATGCTTCAAACAGTCTGTATATGTGCCGTTACTGAGAGGTCAGTATTATATTGCGATGCACCACTGGGTGATTACTGTAACCCTTGGAGCTTCATATTGACGATGAAACACAGAAACTGCATTGGGATTGAATATAGTAGGCACAATGCCGACTTACGTCCAGGGGGAGTAATGCTTCAAACAGTCTCTATATGTGCCGATCCTGAAAGGCAAGTATTAGATTCCGACGCACCAGTCGATGTTTACTGTAACCATTGGAGCTTCATATTGACGATGAAACACAGAAATTGCATCGGGATAGAATAAAGTAGGCACAATGCCGACTTACGTCCAGGGGGAGTAATGCTTCAAACACTCTGTATATGTGCCGTTACTGAGAGTCCAGTATTAGATAGCGATGCACCACTGGGTGTTTACTGTACCCCTTGGAGCTTCATATTGACGATGAAACACAGAAATTGCATCGGGATTGAATAAAGTAGGTACAATGCCGACTTACGTCCAGGGGGGGTAATGCTTCAAACAGTCTGTATATGTGTTGATACTGAGAGGCCAGTATTAGACTGCGACGCACCTCTGTGTGTTTACTGTAGCTTTTGGAGCTTTATATTGACGATGAAACACAGAAATTGCATCGGGATTTAATATCGTAGGCACAATGGGCACTTACGTCCAGGGGGGGTAATGCTTCAAACAGTCTGTTTATGTGCCGATAGTGAGAGGCCAGTATTAGATTGCGATGCACCACTGGGTGATTACTGTAACCCTTGGAGCTTCATAATGACGATGAAACACAGAAACTGCATTGCGATTGAATATAGTAGGCACAATGGGGACTTACGTCCAGGGGGAGTAATGCTTCAAACAGTCTGTATATGTGCCGTTACTGAGAGGCCAGTATTAGGTTGCAACGCACCACTGGGTGTTTACTGTAACCCTTGGAGCTTCATATTGACGATGAAACGCAGAAATTGCATCGGGATTGAATATAGTAGGCACAATGCCGACTTACGTCTAGGGGGAGTAATGCTTCAAACAGTCTGTATATCTGCCGTTACTGAGAGGCCAGTATTAGGTTGCGACAAACTACTGGGTGTTTACTGTAACCCTTGGAGCTTCATATTGACGATGAAACACAGAAATTGCATCGGGATTGAATATAGTAGGCACAATGCCGACTTACGTCCAGGAGGAGTAATGCTTCTAACAGTCTGCATACGTGCCGTTCCTGAGAGGCCAGTATTAGATTCCGACGCACCAGTGGATATTTACTGTAACCATTGGAGCTTCATATTGACGATGAAACACAGAAATTGCATCGGGATTGAATATAGTAGGCACAATGCCGACTTACGTCCAGGGGGAGTAATGCTTCAAACAGCCTGTATATGCGCCGTTACTGAGAGGCCAGTATTAGTTTGCGACGCTCCACTGGGTATTTACTGTTACCCTTGGAGCTTCATATTGACGATGAAACACAGAAATTGCATTGGGATTGAATAAAGTAGGCACAATGCCGACTTACGTCCAGGGGGAGTAATGCTTCAAACAGTCTGTATATGTGCCGTTACTGAGAGGCCAGTATTAGATTCCGACGCACCACTGGGTGTTTAGTGTAACCCTTGGAGCTTCATATTGACGATGAAACATAGAAATTGCATCGGGATTGAATATAGTAGGCACAATGCCGAATTACGTCCAGGAGGAGAAATGCTTCAAACAGTCTGCATACGTGCCGTTACTGAGAGGCAAGTATTAGAATCCGACGCACCAGTGGATGTTTACTGTAACCATTGGAGCTTCATATTGACGATGAAACACAGAAATTGCATCGGGATTGAATATAGTAGGCACAATGCCGACTTACGTCCAGGGTGAGTAATGCTTCAAACAGCCTGTATATGCGCCGTTACTGAGAGGCCAGTATTAGATTGCGACGCACCACTGGGTGTTTACTGTAACCCTTGGAGCTTCATATTGACGATGAAACACAGAAATTGCATCGGGATTGAATAAAGTAGGCACAATGCCGACTTACGTCCAGGGGGAGTAATGCTTCAAACAGTCTGTATATGTGCCGTTACTGAGAGACCAGTATTAGGTTGCAACGCACCACTGGGTGTTTACTGTAACCCTTGGAGCTTCATATTGACGATGAAACGCAGAAATTGCAACGGTATTGAATAAAGTAAGCACAATGCCGACTTACGTCCAGGGGGAGTAATGCTTCAAACAGTCTGTACATGTGCCTTTACTGAGAGGCCCGTATTAGATACCGACGCACCACTGGGTATTTACTGTTACCCTTGGAGCTTCATATTGACGATGAAACACAGAAATTGCATTGGGATTGAATAAAGTAGGCACAATGCCGACTTACGTCCAGGGGGAGTAATGCTTCAAACAGTCTGTATATGTGCCGTTACTGAGAGGCCAGTATTAGATTCCGACGCACCACTGGGTGTTTAGTGTAACCCTTGGAGCTTCATATTGACGATGAAACATAGAAATTGCATCGGGATTGAATATAGTAGGCACAATGCCGAATTACGTCCAGGAGGAGAAATGCTTCAAACAGTCTGCATACGTGCCGTTACTGAGAGGCAAGTATTAGAATCCGACGCACCAGTGGATGTTTACTGTACCCCTTGGAGCTTCATATTGACGATGAAACACAGAAATTGCATCGGGATTGAATATAGTAGGCACAATGCCGACTTACGTCCAGGGGGAGTAATGCTTCAAACAGGCTGTATATGCGCCGTTACTGAGAGGCCAGTATTACGTTGCGACACACTACTGGGTGTTTACTGTAACCCTTGGAGCTTCATATTGACGATGAAACACAGAAATTGCATCGGGATTGAATATAGTAGGCACAAAGCCGACTTACGTCCAGGGGGAGTAATGCTTCAAACAGTCTGTATATCTGCCGTTACTGAGTGGCCAGTATTAGATTCCGACGCACCACTGGGTGATAACTGTAACCCTTGGAGCTTCATATTGACGATGAAACACAGAAATTGCATCGGGATTGAATATAGTAGGCACAATGCCGACTTACGTCCAGGAGGAGAAATGCTTGAAACAGTCTGCATACGTGCCGTTCCTGAGAGGCCAGTATTAGATTCCGACGCACCAGTGGATATTTACTGTAACCATTGGAGCCTCATATTGACGATGAAACACAGAAATTGCATCGGGATTGAATATAGTAGGCACAATGCCGACTTACGTCCAGGGGGAGTAATGCTTCAAACAGCCTGTATATGCGCCGTTACTGAGAGGCCAGTATTAGATTGCAACGCACCACTGGGTATTTACTGTAACCCTTGGAGCTTCATATTGACGATGAAACACAGAAATTGCATCGGGATTGAATAAAGTAGGCATAATGCCGACTTACGTCCAGGGGGAGTAATGCTTCAATCAGTCTGTATATGTGCCGTTACTGAGAGGCCAGTATTAGATTCCGACGCACCACTGGGTGTTTAGTGTAACCCTTGGAGCCTCATATTGACGATGAAACACAGAAATTGCATCGGGATTGAATATAGTAGGCACAATGCCGACTTACGTCCAGGGGGAGTAATGCTTCAAACAGTCTGTATATCTGCCGTTACTGAGAGGCCAGTATTACGTTGCGACACACTACTCGGTGTTTACTGTAACCCTTGGAGCTTCATATTGACGATGAAACACAGAAATTGCATCGGGATTGAATAAAGTAGGCACAATGCCGACTTACGTCCAGGGGGAGTAATGCTTCAAACAGTCTGTATATGTGCCGTTTCTGAGAGGCCAGTATTAGGTTACAACGCACCACTGGGTGTTTACTGTAACCCTTGGAGCTTCATATTGACGATGAAACGCAGAAATTGCATAGGGATTGAATAAAGTAGGCACAATGCCGACTTACGTCCAGGTGGAGTAATGCTTCAAACAGTCTGTACATGTGCCGTTACTGAGAGGCCAGTATTAGATTCCGACGCACCAGTGGATGTTTAGTGTAACCCTTGGAGCTTCATATTGACGATGAAACACAGAAATTGCATCGGGATTGAATATAGTAGGCACAATGCCGACTTACGTCCAGGGGCAGTAATGCTTCAAACAGTCTGTATATGTGCCGATAGTGAGAGGCCAGTATTAGATTGCGATGCACCACTGGGTGATTACTGTAACCCTTGGAGCTTCATAATGACGATGAAACACGGAAACTGCATCGGGATTGAATATAGTAGGCACAATGGGGACTTACGACCAGGGGGAGTAATGCTTCAAACAGTCTGTATATGTGCCGTTACTGAGAGGTCAGTATTATATTGCGATGCACCACTGGGTGATTACTGTAACCCTTGGAGCTTCATATTGACGATGAAACACAGAAACTGCATTGGGATTGAATATAGTAGGCACAATGCCGACTTACGTCCAGGGGGAGTAATGCTTCAAACAGTCTCTATATGTGCCGATCCTGAAAGGCAAGTATTAGATTCCGACGCACCAGTCGATGTTTACTGTAACCATTGGAGCTTCATATTGACGATGAAACACAGAAATTGCATCGGGATAGAATAAAGTAGGCACAATGCCGACTTACGTCCAGGGGGAGTAATGCTTCAAACACTCTGTATATGTGCCGTTACTGAGAGTCCAGTATTAGATAGCGATGCACCACTGGGTGTTTACTGTACCCCTTGGAGCTTCATATTGACGATGAAACACAGAAATTGCATCGGGATTGAATAAAGTAGGTACAATGCCGACTTACGTCCAGGGGGGGTAATGCTTCAAACAGTCTGTATATGTGTTGATACTGAGAGGCCAGTATTAGACTGCGACGCACCTCTGTGTGTTTACTGTAGCTTTTGGAGCTTTATATTGACGATGAAACACAGAAATTGCATCGGGATTTAATATCGTAGGCACAATGGGCACTTACGTCCAGGGGGGGTAATGCTTCAAACAGTCTGTTTATGTGCCGATAGTGAGAGGCCAGTATTAGATTGCGATGCACCACTGGGTGATTACTGTAACCCTTGGAGCTTCATAATGACGATGAAACACAGAAACTGCATTGCGATTGAATATAGTAGGCACAATGGGGACTTACGTCCAGGGGGAGTAATGCTTCAAACAGTCTGTATATGTGCCGTTACTGAGAGGCCAGTATTATATTGCGATGCACCAGTGGATGTTTACTGTAACCATTTTAGCTTCATATTGACGATGAGACACAGAAATTGCATCGGGATTGAATATAGTAGGCACAATGCCGACTTACGTCCAGGGGGAGTAATGCTTCAAACAGCCTGTATATGCGCTGTTACTGAGAGGCCAGTATTAGATTGCGACGCACCACTGGGTGTTTACTGTAATCCTTGGAGCTTCATATTGACGATGAAACACAGATATTGCATCGGGATTGAATAAAGTAGGCACAATGCCGACTTATGTCCAGGGGGAGTAATGCTTCAAACAGTCTGTATATCTGCCGTTACTGAGAGGCCAGTATTAGGTTGCAACGCACCACTGGGAGTTTACTGTAACACTTGGAGCTTCATATTGACGATGAAACGCAGAAATAACAACGGGATTGAATAAAGTAGGCACAATGCCGACTTACGTCCAGGGGGAGTAATGCTTCAAACAGTCTGTACATGTGCCGTTACTGAGAGGCCAGTATTAGATTCCGACGCGCCAGTGGATGTTTACTGTAACCCTTGGAGCTTCATATTGACGATGAAACACAGAAATTGCATCGGGATTGAATACAGTAGGCACAATTTCGACTTACGTCCAGGGGCAGTAATGCTTCAAACAGTCTGTATATGTGCCGATAGTGAGAGGCCAGTATTAGATTGCGATGCACCACTGGGTGATTACTGTAACCCTTGGAGCTTCATAATGACGATGAAACACAGAAATTGCATCGGGATTGAATATGGTAGGCACAATGGGGACTTACGTCCAGGGGGAGTAATGCTTCAAACAGTCTGTATATGTGCCGTTACTGAGAGGCCAGTATTATATTGCGATGCACCACTGGGTGATTACTGTAACCCTTGGAGCTTCATATTGACAATGAAACACAGAAACTGCATTGCGATTGAATATAGTAGGCACAATGCCGACTTACGTTCAGGGGGAATAATACTTCAAACAGTCTCTATATGTGCCGATCCTGAAAGGCAAGTATTAGATTCCGACGCACCAGTGGATGCTTACTGTGACCATTGGAGCATCATATTGACGATGAAACACAGAAATTGCATCGGGATTGAATAAAGTACGCACAATGCCGACTTACGTCCAGGTGGAGTAATGCTTCAAACAGTCCTTATATGTGCCGTTACTGAGAGGCCAGTATTAGATTGCGACGCACCACTGGATGTTTACTGTAACCCTTGGAGCTTCATAATGACGATGAAACAAAGAAATTGCATCGTTATTGAATATAGTAGGCACAATGCCGACTTACGTCCAGGGGGAGTAATGCTTCAAACAGTCTGCATACGTGCCGTTCCTGGGAGGCAAGTATTAGATTCCGACGCACCAGTGGATATTTACTGTACCCATTGGAGCTTTATATTGACGATGAAACACAGAAATTGCATCGGGATTGAATAAAGTAGGCACAATGCCGACTTACGTCAAGGGGGAGTAATGCTTCAAACAGTCTGTACATGTGCCGTTACTGAGAGGCCAGTATTAGATTCCGACGCGCCATTGGAAGTTTACTGTAACCCTTGAAGCTTCATATTGACGATGAAACGCAGAAATTGCATCGGGATTGAATAAAGTAGGCACAATGCCGACTTACGTCCAGGGGGAGTAATGCTTCAAACAGTCAGTATATGTGCCGATAGTGAGTGGCCAGTATTAGATTGCGATGCACCACTGGGTGATTACTGTAACCCTTGGAGCTTCATAATGACGATGAAACACAGAAACTGCATGGCGATTTAATATAGCAGGCACAATGCCGAATTACGTCCAGGGGGAGAAATGCTTCAAACAGTCTGCATACGTGCCATTACTGAGAGGCAAGTATTAGATTCCGACGCACCAGTGGATGTTTACTGTAACCATTGGAGCTTCATATTGACGATGAAACACAGAAACTGCATTGGGATTGAATATAGTAGGCACAATGCCGACTTACGTCCAGGGGGAGTAATGCTTCAAACAGTCAGTATATGTGCAGATAGTGAGTGGCCAGTATTAGATTGCGATGCACCACTGGGTGATTACTGTAACCCTTGGAGCTTCATATTGACGATGAAACACAGAAATTGCATCGGGATTGAATAAAGTAGGCACAATGCCGACTTACATCCAGGGGGAGTAATGCTTCAAACACTCTGTATATGTGCCGTTACTGAGAGGCCAGTATTAGGTTGCAACGCACCACTGGGTGTTTACTGTAACCCTTGGAGCTTCATATTGACGATGAAACGCAGAAATTGCATCGGGATTGAATATAGTAGGCACAATGCCGACTTACGTCCAGGGGGAGTAATGCTTCAAACAGTCTGTATATGTGCCGTTACTGAGAGGCCAGTATTAGATTGCGATGCACCACTGGGTGTTTACTGTAACCCTTGGAGCTTCATATTGACGATGAAACACAGAAATTGCATCGGGATTGAATATAGTAGGCACAATGCCGACTTACGTCCAGGGGCAGTAATTCTTCAAACAGTCTGTATATGTGCCGATAGTGAGAGGCCAGTATTAGATTGCGATGCACCACTGGGTGATTACTGTAACCCTTGGAGCTTCATAATGACGATGAAACACAGAAATTGCATCGGGATTGAATATGGTAGGCACAATGGGGACTTACGTCCAGGGGGAGTAATGCTTCAAACAGTCTGTATATGTGCCGTTACTGAGAGGCCAGTATTATATTGCGATGCACCACTGGGTGATTACTGTAACCCTTGGAGCTTCATATTGACAATGAAACACAGAAACTGCATTGCGATTGAATATAGTAGGCACAATGCCGACTTACGTCCAGGGGGAATAATACTTCAAACAGTCTCTATATGTGCCGATCCTGAAACGCAAGTATTAGATTCCGACGCACCAGTGGATGTTTACAGTGACCATTGGAGCAGCATATTGACGATGAAACACAGAAATTGCATCGGGATTGAATAAAGTACGCACAATGCCGACTTACGTCCAGGTGGAGTAATGCTTCAAACAGTCCTTATATGTGCCGTTACTGAGAGGCCAGTATTAGATTGCGACGCACCACTGGATGTTTACTGTAACCCTTGGAGCTTCATAATGACGATGAAACAAAGAAATTGCATCGTTATTGAATATAGTAGGCACAATGCCGACTTACGTCCAGGGGGAGTAATGCTTCAAACAGTCTGCATACGTGCCGTGCCTGAGAGGCAAGTATTAGATTCCGACGCACCAGTGGAAATTTACTGTACCCATTGGAGCTTTATATTGACGATGAAACACAGAAATTGCATCGGGATTGAATAAAGTAGGCACAATGCCGACTTACGTCCAGGGGGAGTAATGCTTCAAACAGTCTGTACATGTGCCGTTACTGAGAGGCCAGTATTAGATTCCGACGCGCCATTGGATGTTTACTGTAACCCTTGAAGCTTCATATTGACGATGAAACGCAGAAATTGCATCGGGATTGAATAAAGTAGGCACAATGCCGACTTACGTCCAGGGGGAGTAATGCTTCAAACAGTCAGTATATGTGCCGATAGTGAGTGGCCAGTATTAGATTGCGATGCACCACTGGGTGATTACTGTAACCCTTGGAGCTTCATAATGACGATGAAACACAGAAACTGCATGGCGATTTAATATAGCAGGCACAATGCCGAATTACGTCCAGGGGGAGAAATGCTTCAAACAGTCTGCATACGTGCCATTACTGAGAGGCAAGTATTAGATTCCGACGCACCAGTGGATGTTTACTGTAACCATTGGAGCTTCCTATTGACGATGAAACACAGAAACTGCATTGGGATTGAATATAGTAGGCACAATGCCGACTTACGTCCAGGGGGAGTAATGCTTCAAACAGTCAGTATATGTGCCGATAGTGAGTGGCCAGTATTAGATTGCGATGCACCACTGGGTGATTACTGTAACCCTTGGAGCTTCATATTGACGATGAAACACAGAAATTGCATCGGGATTGAATAAAGTAGGCACAATGCCGACTTACATCCAGGGGGAGTAATGCTTCAAACACTCTGTATATGTGCCGTTACTGAGAGGCCAGTATTAGGTTGCAACGCACCACTGGGTGTTTAC
The DNA here is from genome assembly GCF_023864275.1 of Schistocerca cancellata. Classification (NCBI taxonomy): domain Eukaryota; kingdom Metazoa; phylum Arthropoda; class Insecta; order Orthoptera; family Acrididae; genus Schistocerca; species Schistocerca cancellata. The sequence goes on along the minus strand of NC_064634.1, from coordinate 464,480,075 downwards.
TGTAACCCTTGGAGCTTCATATTGACGATGAAACGCAGAAATTGCATCGGGATTGAATATAGTAGGCACAATGCCGACTTACGTCCAGGGGCAGTAATTCTTCAAACAGTCTGTATATGTGCCGATAGTTAGAGGCCAGTATTAGATTGCGATGCTCCACTGGGTGATTACTGTAACCCTTGGAGCTTCATAATGACGATGAAACACAGAAACTGCGTCGGGATTGAATATAGTAGGCACAATGGGGACTTACGTCCAGGGGGAGTAATGCTTCAAACAGTCTGTATATGTGCCGTTACTGAGAGGCCAGTATTATATTGCGATGCACCACTGGGTGATTACTGTAACCCTTGGAGCTTCATAGTGACGATGAAACACAGAAACTGCATTGGGATTGAATATAGTAGGCACAATGCCGACTTACGTCCAGGGGGTGTAATGCTTCAAACAGTCTCTATATGTGGCGATCCTGAAAGGCATGTATTAAATTCCGACGCACCAGTGGATGTTTACTGTAACCATTGGAGCTTCATATTGACGATGAAACACAGAAATTGCATCGGGATTGAATAAAGTAGGCACAATGCCGACTTACGTCCAGGGGGAGTAATGCTTCAAACAGTCTGTATATGTGCCGTTACTGAGAGTCCAGTATTAGATAGTGATGCACCACTGGGTGTTTACTGTAACCATTGGAGCTTCATATTGTCGATGAAAGACAGAAATTGCATCGTTATTGAATATAGTAGGCACAATGCCGACTTACGTTCAGGGAGAGAAATGCTTCAAACAGTCTGCATATGTGCCATTCCTGAGAGGCCAGTTTTGATAGCGACGCACCACTGGGTGTTTACTGTAACCCATGGAGCTTCATATTGACGATATAACACAGAAATTGCATCGGCATTGAATATAGTAGGCACAATGCCGACTTACGTCCAGGGGAGTAATGCTTCAAACAGTCTGTATATGTGCCGTTACTGAGAGGCCAGTATTAGGTTGCGACACACCACTGGGTGTTTACTGTAACCCTTGGAGCTTCATATTGACGATGAAACACAGAATTTGCATCGCGATTCATATAGTAGGCACAATGCCGACTAACGTCCAGGGGGAGTAATGCTTAAAACAGTCTGTATATGTGCCGTTACTGAGAGGCCAGTATTAGATTCCGACGCACCACTGGGTGTTTACTGTAACCCTTGGAGCTTCATATTCACGATAAAACACAGAAATTGCATCGGGATTGAATATAGTAGGCACAATGCCGACTTACGTCCAGGGGGAGTAATGCTTCAAACAGCCTGTATATGCGCCGTTACTGAGAGGCCAGTATTAGATTGCGACGCACCACTGGGTGTTTACTGTAACCCTTGGAGCTTCATATTGACGATGAAACACAGAAATTGCATCGGGATTGAATAAAGTAGGCACAATGCCGACTTACGTCCAGGGGGAGTAATGCTTCAAACAGTCTGTATATGTGCCGTTACTGAGAGGCCAGTATTAGGTTGCAACGCACCACTGGGTGTTTACTGTAACCCTTGGAGCTTCATATTGACGATGAAACACAGAAATTGCATCGGGATTGAATATAGTAGGCACAATGCCGACTTACGTCTAGGGGGAGTAATGCTTCAAACAGTCTGTATATCTGCCGTTACTGAGAGGCCAGTATTAGGTTGCGACAAACTACTGGGTGTTTACTGTAACCCTTGGAGCTTCATATTGACGATGAAACACAGAAATTGCATCGGGATTGAATATAGCAGGCACAATGCCGACTTACGTCCAGGAGGAGTAATGCTTCTAACAGTCTGCATACGTGCCGTTCCTGAGAGGCCAGTATTAGATTCCGACGCACCAGTGGATATTTACTGTAACCATTGGAGCTTCATATTGACGATGAAACACAGAAATTGCATCGGGATTGAATAAAGTAGGCACAATGCCGACTTACGTCCAGGGGGAGTAACGCTTCAAACAGTCTGTATATGTGCCGTTACTGAGAGGCCAGTATTAGATTCCGACGCACCACTTTGTGTTTAGTGTAACCCTTGGAGCTTCATATTGACGATGAAACATAGAAATTGCATCGGGATTGAATATAGTAGGTACAATGCCGAATTACGTCCAGGAGGAGAAATGCTTCAAACAGTCTGCATACGTGCCGTTACTGAGAGGCAAGTATTAGAATCCGACGCACCAGTGGATGTTTACTGTAACCATTGGAGCTTCATATTGACGATGAAACACAGAAATTGCATCGGGATTGAATATAGTAGGCACAATGCCGACTTACGTCCAGGGGGAGTAATGCTTCAAATAGCCTGTATATGCGCCGTTACTGAGAGGCCAGTATTAGATTGCGACGCACCACTGGGTGTTTACTGCAACCCTTGGAGCTTCATATTGACGATGAAACACAGAAATTGCATCGGGATTGAATAAAGTAGGCACAATGCCGACTTACGTCCAGGGGGAGTAATGCTTCAAACAGTCTGTATATGTGCCGTTACTGAGAGACCAGTATTAGGTTGCAACGCACCACTGGGTGTTTACTGTAACCCTTGGAGCTTCATATTGACGATGAAACGCAGAAATTGCAACGGTATTGAATAAAGTAAGCACAATGCCGACTTACGTCCAGGGGGAGTAATGCTTCAAACGGTCTGTACATGTGCCTTTACTGAGAGGCCCGTATTAGATCCCGACGCACCAGTGGATGTTTACTGTACCCCTTGGAGCTTCATATTGACGATGAAACACAGAAATTGCATCGGGATTGAATATAGTAGGCACAATGCCGACTTACGTCCAGGGGGAGTAATGCTTCAAACAGGCTGTATATGCGCCGTTACTGAGAGGCCAGTATTACGTTGCGACACACTACTGGGTGTTTACTGTAACCCTTGGAGCTTCATATTGACGATGAAACACAGAAATTGCATCGGGATTGAATATAGTAGGCACAAAGCCGACTTACGTCCAGGGGGAGTAATGCTTCAAACAGTCTGTATGTGTGCCGTTACTGAGTGGCCAGTATTAGATTCCGACGCACCACTGGGTGATAACTGTAACCATTGGAGCTTCATATTGACGATGAAACACAGAAATTGCATCGGGATTGAATATAGTAGGCACAATGCCGACTTACGTCCAGGAGGAGAAATGCTTGAAACAGTCTGCATACGTGCCGTTCCTGAGAGGCCAGTATTAGATTCCGACGCACCAGTGGATATTTACTGTAACCATTGGAGCCTCATATTGACGATGAAACACAGAAATTGCATCGGGATTGAATATAGTAGGCACAATGCCGACTTACGTCCAGGGGGAGTAATGCTTCAAACAGCCTGTATATGCGCCGTTACTGAGAGGCCAGTATTAGATTGCGACGCACCACTGGGTATTTACTGTAACCCTTGGAGCTTCATATTGACGATGAAACACAGATATTGCATCGGGATTGAATAAAGTAGGCATAATGCCGACTTACGTCCAGGGGGAGTAATGCTTCAATCAGTCTGTATATGTGCCGTTACTGAGAGGCCAGTATTAGATTCCGACGCACCACTGGGTGTTTAGTGTAACCCTTGGAGCCTCATATTGACGATGAAACACAGAAATTGCATCGGGATTGAATATAGTAGGCACAATGCCGACTTACGTCCAGGGGGAGTAATGCTTCAAACAGTCTGTATATCTGCCGTTACTGAGAGGCCAGTATTACGTTGCGACACACTACTCGGTGTTTACTGTAACCCTTGGAGCTTCATATTGACGATGAAACACAGAAATTGCATCGGGATTGAATAAAGTAGGCACAATGCCGACTTACGTCCAGGGGGAGTAATGCTTCAAACAGTCTGTATATGTGCCGTTTCTGAGAGGCCAGTATTAGGTTACAACGCACCACTGGGTGTTTACTGTAACCCTTGGAGCTTCATATTGACGATGAAACGCAGAAATTGCATCGGGATTGAATAAAGTAGGCACAATGCCGACTTACGTCCAGGTGGAGTAATGCTTCAAACAGTCTGTACATGTGCCGTTACTGAGAGGCCAGTATTAAAATCCGACGCAACAGTGGATGTTTAGTGTAACCCTTGGAGCTTCATATTGACGATGAAACACAGAAATTGCATCGGGATTGAATATAGTAGGCACAATGCCGACTTACGTCCAGGGGCAGTAATGCTTCAAACAGTCTGTATATGTGCCGACAGTGAGAGGCCAGTATTAGATTGCGATGCACCACTGGGTGATTACTGTAACCCTTGGAGCTTCATAATGACGATGAAACACGGAAACTGCATCGGGATTGAATATAGTAGGCACAATGGGGACTTACGACCAGGGGGAGTAATGCTTCAAACAGTCTGTATATGTGCCGTTACTGAGAGGTCAGTATTATATTGCGATGCACCACTGGGTGATTACTGTAACCCTTGGAGCTTCATATTGACGATGAAACACAGAAACTGCATTTTGATTGAATATAGTAGGCACAATGCCGACTTACGTCCAGGGGGAGTAATGCTTCAAACAGTCTCTATATGTGCCGATCCTGAAAGGCAAGTATTAGATTCCGACGCACCAGTCGATGTTTACTGCAACCATTGGAGCTTCATATTGACGATGAAACACAGAAATTGCATCGGGATTGAATAAAGTAGGCACAATGCCGACTTACGTCCAGGGGGAGTAATGCTTCAAACACTCTGTATATGTGCCGTTACTGAGAGTCCAGTATTAGATAGCGATGCACCACTGGGTGTTTACTGTACCCCTTGGAGCTTCATATTGACGATGAAACACAGAAATTGCATCGGGATTGAATAAAGTAGGTACAATGCCGATTTACGTCCAGGGGGGGGTAATGCTTTAAACAGTCTGTATATGTGTTGATACTGAGAGGCCAGTATTAGACTGCGACGCACCTCTGTGTGTTTACTGTAGCTTTTGGAGCTTTATATTGACGATGAAACACAGAAATTGCATCGGGATTTAATATCGTAGGCACAATGGGCACTTACGTCCAGGGGGGGTAATGCTTCAAACAGTCTGTTTATGTGCCGATAGTGAGAGGCCAGTATTAGATTGCGATGCACCACTGGGTGATTACTGTAACCCTTGGAGCTTCATAATGACGATGAAACACAGAAACTGCATTGCGATTGAATATAGTAGGCACAATGCGGACTTACGTCCAGGGGGAGTAATGCTTCAAACAGTCTGTATATGTGCCGTTACTGAGAGGCCAGTATTATATTGCGATGCACCAGTGGATGTTTACTGTAACCATTTTAGCTTCATATTGACGATGAGACACAGAAATTGCATCGGGATTGAATATAGTAGGCACAATGCCGACTTACGTCCAGGGGGAGTAATGCTTCAAACAGCCTGTATATGCGCTGTTACTGAGAGGCCAGTATTAGATTGCGACGCACCACTGGGTGTTTACTGTAACCCTTGGAGCTTCATATTGACGATGAAACACAGATATTGCATCGGGATTGAATAAAGTAGGCACAATGCCGACTTACGTCCAGGGGGAGTAATGCTTCAAACAGTCTGTACATGTGCCGTTACTGAGAGGCCAGTATTAGATTCCGACGCGCCAGTGGATGTTTACTGTAACCCTTGGAGCTTCATATTGACGATGAAACACAGAAATTGCATCGGGATTGAATACAGTAGGCACAATGCCGACTTACGTCCAGGGGCAGTAATGCTTCAAACAGTCTGTATATGTGCCGATAGTGAGAGGCCAGTATTAGATTGCGATGCACCACTGGGTGATTACTGTAACCCTTGGCGCTTCATAATGACGATGAAACACAGAAATTGCATCGGGATTGAATATGGTAGGCACAATGGGGACTTACGTCCAGGGGGAGTAATGCTTCAAACAGTCTGTATATGTGCCGTTACTGAGAGGCCAGTATTATATTGCGATGCACCACTGGGTGATTACTGTAACCCTTGGAGCTTCATATTGACAATGAAACACAGAAACTGCATTGCGATTGAATATAGTAGGCACAATGCCGACTTACGTCCAGGGGGAATAATACTTCAAACAGTCTCTATATGTGCCGATCCTGAAAGGCAAGTATTAGATTCCGACGCACCAGTGGATGTTTACTGTGACCATTGGAGCTTCATATTGACGATGAAACACAGAAATTGCATCGGGATTGAATAAAGTACGCACAATGCCGACTTACGTCCAGGTGGAGTAATGCTTCAAACAGTCCTTATATGTGCCGTTACTGAGAGGCCAGTATTAGATTGCGACGCACCACTGGATGTTTACTGTAACCCTTGGAGCTTCATAATGACGATGAAACAAAGAAATTGCATCGTTATTGAATATAGTAGGCACAATGCCGACTTACGTCCAGGGGGAGTAATGCTTCAAACAGTCTGCATACGTGCCGTTCCTGAGAGGCAAGTATTAGATTCCGACGCACCAGTGGATATTTACTGTACCCATTGGAGCTTTATATTGACGATGAAACACAGAAATTGCATCGGGATTGAATAAAGTAGGCACAATGCCGACTTACGTCCAGGGGGAGTAATGCTTCAAACAGTCTGTACATGTGCCGTTACTGAGAGGCCAGTATTAGATTCCGACGCGCCAGTGGATGTTTACTGTAACCCTTGAAGCTTCATATTGACGATGAAACGCAGAAATTGCATCGGGATTGAATAAAGTAGGCACAATGCCGACTTACGTCCAGGGGGAGTAATGCTTCAAACAGTCAGTATATGTGCCGATAGTGAGTGGCCAGTATTAGATTGCGATGCACCACTGGGTGATTACTGTAACCCTTGGAGCTTCATAATGACGATGAAACACAGAAACTGCATGGCGATTTAATATAGCAGGCACAATGCCGAATTACGTCCAGGGGGAGAAATGCTTCAAACAGTCTGCATACGTGCCATTACTGAGAGGCAAGTATTAGATTCCGACGCACCAGTGGATGTTTACTGTAACCATTGGAGCTTCATATTGACGATGAAACACAGAAACTGCATTGGGATTGAATATAGTAGGCACAATGCCGACTTACGTCCAGGGGGAGTAATGCTTCAAACAGTCAGTATATGTGCCGATAGTGAGTGGCCAGTATTAGATTGCGATGCACCACTGGGTGATTACTGTAACCCTTGGAGCTTCATATTGACGATGAAACACAGAAATTGCATCGGGATTGAATAAAGTAGGCACAATGCCGACTTACATCCAGGGGGAGTAATGCTTCAAACACTCTGTATATGTGCCGTTACTGAGAGGCCAGTATTAGGTTGCAACGCACCACTGGTTGTTTACTGTAACCCTTGGAGCTTCATATTGACGATGAAACGCAGAAATTGCATCGGGATTGAATATAGTAGGCACAATGCCGACTTACGTCCAGGGGGAGTAATGCTTCAAACAGTCTGTATATGTGCCGTTACTGAGAGGCCAGTATTAGATTGCGATGCACCACTGGGTGTTTACTGTAACCCTTGGAGCTTCATATTGACGATGAAACACAGAAATTGCATCGGGATTGAATATAGTAGGCACAATGCCGACTTACGTCCAGGGGCCGTAATTCTTCAAACAGTCTGTATATGTGCCGATAGTTAGAGGCCAGTATTAGATTGCGATGCTCCACTGGGTGATTACTGTAACCCTTGGAGCTTCATAATGACGATGAAACACAGAAACTGCATCGGGATTGAATATAGTAGGCACAATGGGGACTTACGTCCAGGGGGAGTAATGCTTCAAACAGTCTGTATATGTGCCGTTACTGAGAGGCCAGTATTATATTGCGATGCACCACTGGGTGATTACTGTAACCCTTGGAGCTTCATAGTGACGATGAAACACAGAAACTGCATTGGGATTGAATATAGTAGGCACAATGCCGACATACGTCCAGGGGGAGTAATGCTTCAAACAGTCTCTATATGTGGCGATCCTGAAAGGCATGTATTAGATTCCGACGCACCAGTGGATGCTTACTGTAACCATTGGAGCTTCATATTGACGATGAAACACTGAAATTGCATCGGGATTGAATAAAGTAGGCACAATGCCGACTTACGTCCAGGGGGAGTAATGCTTCAAACAGTCTGTATATGTGCCGTTACTGAGAGTCCAGTATTAGATAGTGATGCACCACTGGGTGTTTACTGTAACCATTGGAGCTTCATATTGTCGATGAAACACAGAAATTGCATCGTTATTGAATATAGTAGGCACAATGCCGACTTACGTCCAGGGAGAGAAATGCTTCAAACAGTCTGCATATGTGCCATTCCTGAGAGGCCAGTTTTGATAGCGACGCACCACTGGGTGTTTACTGTAACCCATGGAGCTTCATATTGACGATATAACACAGAAATTGCATCGTCATTGAATATAGTAGGCACAATGCCGACTTACGTCCAGGGGAGTAATGCTTCAAACAGTCTGCATACGTGCCGTTACTGAGAGGCCAGTATTAGGTTGCGACACACCACTGGGTGTTTACTGTAACCCTTGGAGCTTCATATTGACGATGAAACACAGAATTTGCATCGCGATTCATATAGTAGGCACAATGCCGACTAACGTCCAGGGGGAGTAATGCTTAAAACAGTCTGTATATGTGCCGTTACTGAGAGGCCAGTATTAGATTCCGACGCACCACTGGGTGTTTACTGTAACCCTTGGAGCTTCATATTCACGATAAAACACAGAAATTGCATCGGGATTGAATATAGTAGGCACAATGCCGACTTACGTCCACGGGGAGTAATGCTTCAAACAGTCTGTATATGTGCCGTTACTGAGAGGCCAGTATTAGATTGCGACGCACCACTGGGTGTTTACTGTAACCATTGGAGCTTCATATTGTCGACGAAACACAGAAATTGCATCGGAATTGAATATAGTAGGCACAATGCCGACGTACGTCCAGGGGGAGTAATGCTTCAAACAGTCTGTATATGTTCCGTTACTGAGAGGCCAGTAATAGATTGCGACGCACCACTGGATGTTTACTGTAACCCTTGGAGCTTCATATTGACGCTGAAACAAAGAAATTGCATCGTTATTGAATATAGTAGGCACAATGCCGACTTACGTCCAGGGAGAGAAATGCTTCAAACAGCCTGTATATGTGCCATTCCTGAGAGGCCAGTATTTGATTGCGACGCACCACTGGGTGTTTACTGTAACCCTTAGATCTTCATATTGACGATGAAACACAGAAATTGCATTGGGATTGAATATAGTAGGCACAATGCCGACTTACGTCCAGGAGGAGTAATGCTTCAAACAGTCTGCATACGTGCCGTTCCTGAGAGCCCAGTATTAGATTCCGACGCACCAGTGGATATTTACTGTAACCATTGGAGCTTCATATTGACGATGAAACACAGAAATTGCATCTGGATTGAATATAGTAGGCACAATGCCGACTTACGTCCAGGGGGGGGAATGCTTCAAACAGCCTGTATATGCGCCGTTACTGAGAGGCCAGTATTAGATTGCGACGCACCACTGGGTATTTACTGTAACCCTTGGAGCTTCATATTGACGATGAAACACAGAAATTGCATCGGGATTGAATAAAGTAGGCACAATGCCGACTTACGTCCAGGGGGAGTAATGCTTCAAACAGTCTGTATATGTGCCGTTACTGAGAGGCCAGTATTAGATTGCGACGCACTTATGTGTGTTTACTGTAGCTCTTGGAGCTTCATATTGACGATGAAACACAGAAATTGCATCGGGATTTCATATAGTAGGCACAATGGGGACTTACGTCCAGGAAGAGTAATGCTTCAAACAGTCTGTATATGTGCCGTTACTGAGAGGCCAGTATTAGATTGCGACGCACCACTGGGTGATAACTGTAACCATTGGAGCTTCATATTGACGCTGAAACAAAGATATTGCATCGTTATTGAATATAGTAGGAACAATGCCGACTTACGTCCAGGGAGAGAAATGCTTCCAACAGTCTGCATATGTGCCATTCCTGAGAGGCCAGTATTTGATTGCGACGCACCACTGGGTGTTTACTGTAACCCCTGGAGCTTCATATTGACGATATAACACAGAAATTGCATCGGCATTGATTATAGTAGGCACAATGCCGACTTACGTCCAGGGGGAGTAATGCTTCAAACAGTCTGCATACGTGCCGTTACTGAGAGGCCAGTATTAGATTCCGACGCACCACTGGGTGATAACTGTAACCCTTGGAGCTTCATATTGACGATGAAACACAGAAATTGCATCGGGATTGAATATAGTAGGCACAATGCCGTCTTACGTCCAGGAGGAGTAATGCTTCAAACAGTCTGCATACGTGCCGTTCCTGAGAGGCCAGTATTAGATTCCGACGCACCAGTGGATATTTACTGTAACCATTGGAGCCTCATATTGACGATGAAACACAGAAATTGCATCGGGATTGAATATAGTAGGCACAATGCCGACTTACGTCCAGGGGGAGTAATGCTTCAAACAGTCTGTATATGTGCCGTTACTGAGAGGCCAGTATTAGGTTGCAACGCACCACTGGGTGTTTACTGTAACCCTTGGAGCTTCATATTGACGATGAAACGCAGAAATTGCATCGGGATTGAATAAAGTAGGCACAATGCCGACTTACGTCCAGGTTGAGTAATGCTTCAAACAGTCTGTACATGTGCCGTTACTGAGAGGCCAGTATTAGATTCCGACGCACCAGTGGATGTTTACTGTAACCCTTGGAGCTTCATATTGACGATGAAACACAGAAATTGCATCGGGATTGAATATAGTAGGCACAATGCCGACTTACGTCCAGGGGCAGTAATGCTTCAAACAGTCTGTATATGTGCCGATAGTGAGAGGCCAGTATTAGATTGCGATGCACCACTGGGTGATTACTGTAACCCTTGGAGCTTCATAATGACGATGAAACACGGAAACTGCATCGGGATTGAATATAGTAGGCACAATGTAGACTTACGACCAGGGGGAGTAATGCTTCAAACAGTCTGTATATGTGCCGTTACTGAGAGGTCAGTATTATATTGCGATGCACCACTGGGTGATTACTGTAACCCTTGGAGCTTCATATTGACGATGAAACACAGAAACTGCATTGGGATTGAATATAGTAGGCACAATGCCGACTTACGTCCAGGGGGAGTAATGCTTCAAACAGTCTCTATATGTGCCGATCCTGAAAGGCAAGTATTAGATTCCGACGCACCAGTGGATGTTTACTGTAACCATTGGAGCTTCATATTGACGATGAAACACAGAAATTGCATCGGGATTGAATAAAGTAGGCACAATGCCGACTTACGTCCAGGGGGAGTAATGCTTCAAACACTCTGTATATGTGCCGTTACTGAGAGTCCAGTATTAGATAGCGATGCACCACTGGGTGTTTACTGTACCCCTTGGAGCTTCATATTGACGATGAAACACAGAAATTGCATCGGGATTGAATATAGTAGGCACAATGCCGACTTACGTCCAGGGGGAGTAATGCTTCAAACACTCTGTATATGTGCCGATGGTGAGAGGCCAGTATTAGATTGCGATGCACCACTGGGTGATTACTGTAACCCTTGGAGCTTCATAATGACGATGAAACACAGAAACTGCATTGCGATTGAATATAGTAGGCACAATGGGGACTTACGTCCAGGGGGAGTAATGCTTCAAACAGTCTGTATATGTGCCGTTACTGAGAGGCCAGTATTATATTGCGATGCACCAGTGGATGTTTACTGTAACCATTTTAGCTTCATATTGACGATGAGACACAGAAATTGCATCGGGATTCAATATAGTAGGCACAATGCCGACTTACGTCCAGGGGGAGTAATGCTTCAAACAGCCTGTATATGCGCCGTTACTGAGAGGCCAGTATTAGATTGCGATGCACCACTGGGTGTTTACTGTAACCCTTGGAGCTTCATATTGACGATGAAACACAGATATTGCATCGGGATTGAATAAAGTAGGCACAATGCCGACTTATGTCCAGGGGGAGTAATGCTTCAAACAGTCTGTATATCTGCCGTTACTGAGAGGCCAGTATTAGGTTGCAACGCACCACTGGGAGTTTACTGTAACCCTTGGAGCTTCATATTGACGATGAAACGCAGAAATTGCAACGGGATTGAATAAAGTAGGCACAATGCCCACTTACGTCCAGGGGGAGTAATGCTTCAAACAGTCTGTACATGTGCCGTTACCGAGAGGCCAGTATTAGATTCCGACGCGCCAGTGGATGTTTACTGTAACCCTTGGAGCTTCATATTGACGATGAAACACAGAAATTGCATCGGGATTGAATACAGTAGGCACAATGCCGACTTACGTCCAGGGGCAGTAATGCTTCAAACAGTCTGTAAATGTGCCGATAGTGAGAGGCCAGTATTAGATTGCGATGCACCACTGGGTGATTACTGGAACCCTTGGAGCTTCATAATGACGATGAAACACAGAAACTGCATCGGGGTTGAATATGGTAGGCACAATGGGGACTTACGTCCAGGGGGAGTAATGCTTCAAACAGTCTGTATATGTGCCGTTACTGAGAGGCCAGTATTATATTGCGATGCACCACTGGGTGATTACTGTAACCCTTGGAGCTTCATATTGACAATGAAACACAGAAACTGCATTGCGATTGAATATAGTAGGCACAATGCCGACTTACGTCCAGGGGGAGTAATGCTTCAAACAGTCTCTATATGTGCCGTTACTGAGAGGCCAGTATTAGATTCCGACGCGCCAGTGGATATTTACTGTACCCATTGGAGCTTCATATTGACGATGAAACACAGAAATTGCATCGGGATTGAATATAGTAGGCACAATGCCGACTTACGTCCAGGGGGAGTAATGCTTCAATTAGTCTGTATATGTGCCGTTACTGAGAGGCCAGTATTAGATTGCGACGCACCACTGGGTGTTTACTGTAACCCTTGGAGCTTCATATTGACGAAGAAACACAGAAATTGCATCGGGATTGAATATAGTAGGCACAATGGGGACTTACGTCCAGGGGGAGTAATGCTTCAAACAGTCTGTATATGTGCCGTTACTGAGAGGCCAGTATTATATTGCGATGCACTAGTGGATGTTTACTGTAACCATTTTAGCTTCATATTGACGATGAGACACAGAAATTGCATCGGGATTCAATATAGTAGGCACAATGCCGACTTACGTCCAGGGGGAGTAATGCTTCAAACAGCCTGTATATGCGCCGTTACTGAGAGGCCAGTATTAGATTAGGATGCAACACTGGGTGGTTACTGTAACCCTTGGAGCTTCATATTGACGATGAAACACAGATATTGCATCGGGATTGAATAAAGTAGGCACAATGCCGACTTATGTCCAGGGGGAGTAATGCTTCAAACAGTCTGTATATCTGCCGTTACAGAGAGGCCAGTATTAGGTTGCAACGCACCACTGGGAGTTTACTGTAACCCTTGGAGCTTCATATTGACGATGAAACGCAGAAATTGCAACGGGATTGAATAAAGTAGGCACAATGCCGACTTACGTCCAGGGGGAGTAATGCTTCAAACAGTCTGTACATGTGCCGTTACTGAGAGGCCAGTATTAGATTCCGACGCGCCAGTGGATGTTTACTGTAACCCTTGGAGCTTCATATTGACGATGAAACACAGAAATTGCATCGGGATTGAATACAGTAGGCACAATGCCGACTTACGTCCAGGGGCAGTAATGCTTCAAACAGTCTGTATATGTGCCGATAGTGAGAGGCCAGTATTAGATTGCGATGCACCACTGGGTGATTACTGTAACCCTTGGAGCTTCATATTGACAATGAAACACAGAAACTGCATTGCGATTGAATATAGTAGGCACAATGCCGACTTACGTCCAGGGGGAGTAATGCTTCAAACAGTCTCTATATGTGCCGTTACTGAGAGGCCAGTATTAGATTCCGACGCGCCAGTGGATATTTACTGTACCCATTGGAGCTTCATATTGACGATGAAACACAGAAATTGCATCGGGATTGAATATAGTAGGCACAATGCCGACTTACGTCCAGGGGGAGTAATGCTTCAATTAGTCTGTATATGTGCCGTTACTGAGAGGCCAGTATTAGATTCCACGCACCAGTGGATGTTTACTGTAACCATTGGAGCTTCATATTGACGATGAAACACAGAAATTGCATCGGGATTGAATAAAGTAAGCACAATGCCGACTTACGTCCAATGGGAAAATGCTTAAACAGTCTGTATATGTGCCGTTACTGAGAGGCCAGTATTAGATTCCGACGCACCACTGGGTGTTTAGTGTAACCCTTGGAGCTTCATATTGACGATGAAACACAGAAATTGCATCGGGATTAAATATAGTAGGCCCAATGCCGTCTTACGTCCAGGGGAATTATGCTTCAAACAGTCTGTATATGTGCCGTTACTGAGAGGCCAGTATTAGGTTGCAACGCACCACTGGGTGTTTACTGTAACCCTTGAAGCTTCATATTGACGATGAAACGCAGAAATTTCATCGGGATTGAATAAAGTAGGCACAATGCCGACTTACGTCCAGGGGGAGTAATGCTTCAAACAGTCTGTACATGTGCCGTTACTGAGAGGCCAGTATTAGTTTCCGACGCGCCAGTGGATGTTTACTGTAACCCTTGAAGCTTCATATTGACGATGAAACGCAGAAATTGCATCGGGATTGAATAAAGTAGGCACAATGCCGACTTACGTCCAGGGGGAGTAATGCTTCAAACAGTCTGTATATGTGCCGATAGTGAGAGGCCAGTATTAGATTGCGATGCACCACTGGGTGATTACTGTAACCCTTGGAGCTTCATAATGACGATGAAACACAGAAACTGCATTGCGATTGAATATAGTTGGCACAATGCCGAATTACGTCCAGGGGGAGAAATGCTTCAAACAGTCTGCATACGTGCCGTTACTGAGAGGCAAGTATTAGATTCCGACACACCAGTGGATGTTTACTGTAACCATTGGAGCTTCATATTGACGATGAAACACAGAAATTGCATCGGGATTGAATATAGTAGGCACAATGCCGACTTACGTCCAGGGGGAGTAATGCTTCAAACAGCCTGTATATGCGCCGTTACTGAGAGGCCAGTATTAGATTGCGACGCACCACTGGGTGTTTACTGTAACCCTTGGAGCTTCATATTGACGATGAAACACAGATATTTCATCGGGATTGAATAAAGTAGGCACAATGCCGACTTACGTCCAGGGGGAGTAATGCTTCAAACAGTCTGTATATGTGCCGATAGTGAGAGGAGAGTATTAGATTGCGATGCACCACTGGGTGATTACTGTAACCCTTGGAGCTTCATAATGACGATGAAACACAGAAACTGCATTGCGATTGAATATAGTGCGCACGATGCCGAATTACGTCCAGGGGGAGTAATGCTTCAAACAGTCTGTACATGTGCCGTTACTGAGAGGCCAGTATTAGATTCCGACGCGCCAGTGGATGTTTACTGTAACCCTTGGAGCTTCATATTGACGATGAAACACAGAAATTGCATCGGGATTGAATACAGTAGGCACAATGCCGACTTACGTCCAGGGGCAGTAATGCTTCAAACAGTCTGTATGTGTGCCGATAGTGAGAGGCCAGTATTAGATTGCGATGCACCACTGGGTGATTACTGTAACTCTTGGAGCTTCATAATGACGATGAAACACAGAAACTGCATTGCGATTGAATATAGTATGCACAATGCCGAATTACGTCCAGGGGGAGTAATGCTTCAAACAGTCTGCATACGTGCCGTTACTGAGAGGCAAGTATTAGATTCCGACGCACCAGTGGATGTTTACTGTAACCATTGGAGCTTCATATTGACGATGAAACTCAGAAATTGCATCGGGATTGAATATAGTAGGCACAATGCCGACTTACGTCCAGGGGGAGTAATGCTTCAAACAGCCTGTATATGCGCCGTTACTGAGAGGCCAGTATTAGATTGCGACGCACCACTGGGTGTTTACTGTAACCCTTGGAGCTTCATATTGACGATGAAATACAGATATTGCATCGGGATTGAATAAAGTAGGCACAATGCCGACTTATGTCCAGGGGGAGTAATGCTTCAAACAGTCTGTATATCTGCCGTTACTGAGAGGCCAGTATTAGGTTGCAACGCACCACTGGGAGTTTACTGTAACCCTTGGAGCTTCATATTGACGATCAAACACAGAAATTGCATCGGGATTGAATACAGTAGGCACAATGCCGACTTACGTCCAGGGGCAGTAATGCTTCAAACAGTCTGTATATGTGCCGATAGTGAGAGGCCAGTATTAGATTGCGATGCACCACTGGGTGATTACTGTAACCCTTGGAGCTTCATAATGACGATGAAACACAGAAACTGCATCGGGATTGAATATGGTAGGCACAATGGGGACTTACGTCCAGGGGGAGTAATGCTTCAAACAGTCTCTATATGTGCCGATCCTGAAAGGCAAGTATTAGATTCCGACGCACCAGTGGATGTTTACTGTGACCATTGGAGCTTCATATTGACGATGAAACACAGAAATTGCATCGGGATTGAATAAAGTAAGCACAATGCCGACTTACGTCCAGGTGGAGTAATGCTTCAAACAGTCCTTATATGTGCCGTTACTGGGAGGCCAGTATTAGATTGCAACGCACCACTGGATGTTTACTGTAACCCTTGGAGCTTCATATTGACGATGAAACAAAGAAATTGCATCGTTATTGAATATAGTAGGCACAATGCCGACTTACGTCCAGGGGGAGTAATGCTTCAAACAGTCTGCATATGTGCCGTTCCTGAGAGGCAAGTATTAGATTCCGACGCACCAGTAGATATTTACTGTACCCATTGGAGCTTCATATTGACGATGAAACACAGAAATTGCATCGGGATTGAATATAGTAGGCACAATGCCGACTTACGTCCAGGGGGAGTAATGCTTCAATTAGTCTGTATATGTGCCGTTACTGAGAGGCCAGTATTAGATTGCGACGCACCACTGGGTGTTTACTGTAACCCTTGGAGCTTCATATTGACGAAGAAACACAGAAATTGCATCGGGATTGAATATAGTAGGCACAATGCCGACTTACGTCCAGGGGGAATAATGCTTCAACAGTCTGTATACGTGCCGTTCCTGAGAGGCCAGTATTAGATTCCGACGCACCAGTTGATGTTTACTGTAACCATTGGAGCTTCATATTGACGATGAAACACAGGAATTGCTTCGGGATTGAATAAAGTAAGCACAATGCCGACTTACGTCCAGGGGGAGTAATGCTTAAACAGTCTGTATATGTGCCGTTACTGAGAGGCCAGTATTAGATTCCGACGCACCACTGGGTGTTAGTGTAACCTTTGGAGCTTCATATTGACGATGAAACACAGAAATTGCATCGGGATTGAATATAGTAGGCACAAAGCCGTCTTACGTCCAGGGGAGTTATGCTTCAAACAGTCTGTATATGTGCCGTAACTGAGAGGCCAGTATTAGGTTGCAACGCACCACTGGGTGTTTACTGTAACCCTTGAAGCTTCATATTGACGATGAAACGCAGAAATTGCATCGGGATTGAATAAAGTAGGCACAATGCCGACTTACGTCCAGGGGGAGTAATGCTTCAAACAGTCTGTACATGTGCCGTTACTGAGAGGCCAGTATTAGATTCCGACGCGCCAGTGGATGTTTACTGTAACCCTTGAAGCTTCATATTGACGATGAAACGCAGAAATTGCATCGGGATTGAATAAAGTAGGCACAATGCCGACTTACGTCCAGGGGGAGTAATGCTTCAAACAGTCTGTATATGTGCCGATAGTGAGAGGCCAGTATTAGATTGCGATGCACCACTGGGTGATTACTGTAACCCTTGGAGCTTCATAATGACGATGAAACACAGAAACTGCATTGCGATTGAATATAGTGGGCACGATGCCGAATTACGTCCAGGGGGAGTAATGCTTCCAACAGTCTGTACATGTGCCGTTACTGAGAGGCCAGTATTAGATTCCGACGCGCCAGTGGATGTTTACTGTAACCCTTGGAGCTTCATATTGACGATGAAACACAGAAATTGCATCGGGATTGAATACAGTAGGCACAATGCCGACTTACGTCCAGGGGCAGTAATGCTTCAAACAGTCTGTATATGTGCCGATAGTGAGAGGCCAGTATTAGATTGCGATGCACCACTGGGTGATTACTGTAACCCTTGGAGCTTCATAATGACGATGAAACACAGAAACTGCATTGCGATTGAATATAGTATGCACAATGCCGAATTACGTCCAGGGGGAGTAATGCTTCAAACAGTCTGCATACGTGCCGTTACTGAGAGGCAAGTATTGGATTCTGACGCACCAGTGGATGTTTACTGTAACCATTGGAGCTTCATATTGACGATGAAACTCAGAAATTGCATCGGGATTGAATATAGTAGGCACAATGCCGACTTACGTCCAGGGGGAGTAATGCTTCAAACAGCCTGTATATGCGCCGTTACTGAGAGGCCAGTATTAGATTGCGACGCACCACTGGGTGTTTACTGTAACCCTTGGAGCTTCATATTGACGATGAAATACAGATATTGCATCGGGATTGAATAAAGTAGGCACAATGCCGACTTATGTCCAGGGGGAGTAATGCTTCAAACAGTCTGTATATCTGCCGTTACTGAGAGGCCAGTATTAGGTTGCAACGCACCACTGGGAGTTTACTGTAACCCTTGGAGCTTCATATTGACGATGAAACGCAGAAATTGCATCGGGATTGAATAAAGTAGGCACAATGCCGACTTACGTCCAGGGGGAGTAATGCTTCAAACAGTCTGTACATGTGCCGTTACTGAGAGGCCAGTATTAGATTCCGACGCGCCAGTGGATGTTTACTGTAACCCTTGGAGCTTCATATTGACGATCAAACACAGAAATTGCATCGGGATTGAATACAGTAGGCACAATGCCGACTTACGTCCAGGGGCAGTAATGCTTCAAACAGTCTGTATATGTGCCGATAGTGAGGGGCCAGTATTAGATTGCGATGCACCACTGGGTGATTACTGTAACCCTTGGAGCTTCATAATGACGATGAAACACAGAAACTGCATCGGGATTGAATATGGTAGGCACAATGGGGACTTACGTCCAGGGGGAGTAATGCTTCAAACAGTCTCTATATGTGCCGATCCTGAAAGGCAAGTATTAGATTCCGACGCACCAGTGGATGTTTACTGTGACCATTGGAGCTTCATATTGACGATGAAACACAGAAATTGCATCGGGATTGAATAAAGTAAGCACAATGCCGACTTACGTCCAGGTGGAGTAATGC
Organism: Schistocerca cancellata; assembly: GCF_023864275.1. NCBI lineage: Eukaryota > Metazoa > Arthropoda > Insecta > Orthoptera > Acrididae > Schistocerca > Schistocerca cancellata. Next base: position 464,460,665 of record NC_064634.1, on the reverse strand, counting down.
TTCAAACAGTCCTTATATGTGCCGTTACTGGGAGGCCAGTATTAGATTGCAACGCACCACTGGATGTTTGCTGTAACCCTTGGAGCTTCATATTGACGATGAAACAAAGAAATTGCATCGTTATTGAATATAGTAGGCACAATGCCGACTTACGTCCAGGGGGAGTAATGCTTCAAACAGTCTGCATATGTGCCGTTCCTGAGAGGCAAGTATTAGATTCCGACGCACCAGTGGATATTTACTGTACCCATTGGAGCTTCATATTGACGATGAAACACAGAAATTGCATCGGGATTGAATATAGTAGGCACAATGCCGACTTACGTCCAGGGGGAGTAATGCTTCAATTAGTCTGTATATGTGCCGTTACTGAGAGGCCAGTATTAGATTGCGACGCACCACTGGGTGTTTACTGTAACCCTTGGAGCTTCATATTGACGAAGAAACACAGAAATTGCATCGGGATTGAATATAGTAGGCACAATGCCGACTTACGTCCAGGGGGAGTAATGCTTCAACAGTCTGTATACGTGCCGTTCCTGAGAGGCCAGTATTAGATTCCGACGCACCAGTTGATGTTTACTGTAACCATTGGAGCTTCATATTGACGATGAAACACAGGAATTGCTTCGGGATTGAATAAAGTAAGCACAATGCCGACTTACGTCCAGGGGGAGTAATGCTTAAACAGTCTGTATATGTGCCGTTACTGAGAGGCCAGTATTAGATTCCGACGCACCACTGGGTGTTAGTGTAACCTTTGGAGCTTCATATTGACGATGAAACACAGAAATTGCATCGGGATTGAATATAGTAGGCACAAAGCCGTCTTACGTCCAGGGGAGTTATGCTTCAAACAGTCTGTATATGTGCCGTTACTGAGAGGCCAGTATTAGGTTGCAACGCACCACTGGGTGTTTACTGTAACCCTTGAAGCTTCATATTGACGATGAAACGCAGAAATTGCATCGGGATTGAATAAAGTAGGCACAATGCCGACTTACGTCCAGGGGGAGTAATGCTTCAAACAGTCTGTACATGTGCCGTTACTGAGAGGCCAGTATTAGATTCCGACGCGCCAGTGGATGTTTACTGTAACCCTTGAAGCTTCATATTGACGATGAAACGCAGAAATTGCATCGGGATTGAATAAAGTAGGCACAATGCCGACTTACGTCCAGGGGGAGTAATGCTTCAAACAGTCTGTATATGTGCCGATAGTGAGAGGCCAGTATTAGATTGCGATGCACCACTGGGTGATTACTGTAACCCTTGGAGCTTCATAATGACGATGAAACACAGAAACTGCATTGCGATTGAATATAGTGGGCACGATGCCGAATTACGTCCAGGGGGAGTAATGCTTCAAACAGTCTGTACATGTGGCGTTACTGAGAGGCCAGTATTAGATTCCGACGCGCCAGTGGATGTTTACTGTAACCCTTGGAGCTTCATATTGACGATGAAACACAGAAATTGCATCGGGATTGAATACAGTAGGCACAATGCCGACTTACGTCCAGGGGCAGTAATGCTTCAAACAGTCTGTATATGTGCCGATAGTGAGAGGCCAGTATTAGATTGCGATGCACCACTGGGTGATTACTGTAACCCTTGGAGCTTCATAATGACGATGAAACACAGAAACTGCATTGCGATTGAATATAGTATGCACAATGCCGAATTACGTCCAGGGGGAGTAATGCTTCAAACAGTCTGCATACGTGCCGTTACTGAGAGGCAAGTATTAGATTCCGACGCACCAGTGGATGTTTACTGTAACCATTGGAGCTTCATATTGACGATGAAACTCAGAAATTGCATCGGGATTGAATATAGTAGGCACAATGCCGACTTACGTCCAGGGGGAGTAATGCTTCAAACAGCCTGTATATGCGCCGTTACTGAGAGGCCAGTATTAGATTGCGACGCACCACTGGGTGTTTACTGTAATCCTTGGAGCTTCATATTGACGATGAAACACAGATATTGCATCGGGATTGAATAAAGTAGGCACAATGCCGACTTATGTCCAGGGGGAGTAATGCTTCAAACAGTCTGTATATCTGCCGTTACTGAGAGGCCAGTATTAGGTTGCAACGCACCACTGGGAGTTTACTGTAACCCTTGGAGCTTCATATTGACGATGAAACGCAGAAATTGCATCGGGATTGAATAAAGTAGGCACAATGCCGACTTACGTCCAGGGGGAGTAATGCTTCAAACAGTCTGTACATGTGCCGTTACTGAGAGGCCAGTATTAGATTCCGACGCGCCAGTGGATGTTTACTGTAACCATTGGAGCTTCATATTGACGATGAAACACAGAAATTGCATCGGGATTGAATACAGTAGGCACAATGCCGACTTACGTCCAGGGGCAGTAATGCTTCAAACAGTCTGTATATGTGCCGATAGTGAGAGGCCAGTATTAGATTGCGATGCACCACTGGGTGATTACTGTAACCCTTGGAGCTTCATAATGACGATGAAACACAGAAACTGCATCGGGATTGAATATGGTAGGCACAATGGGGACTTACGTCCAGGGGGAGTAATGCTTCAAACAGTCTCTATATGTGCCGATCCTGAAAGGCAAGTATTAGATTCCGACGCACCAGTGGATGTTTACTGTGACCATTAGAGCTTCATATTGACGATGAAACACAGAAATTGCATCGGGATTGAATAAAGTAAGCACAATGCCGACTTACGTCCAGGTGGAGTAATGCTTCAAACAGTCCTTATATGTGCCGTTACTGGGAGGCCAGTATTAGATTGCAACGCACCACTGGATGTTTACTGTAACCCTTGGAGCTTCATATTGACGATGAAACAAAGATATTGCATCGTTATTGATTATAGTAGGCACAATGCCGACTTACGTCCAGGGGGAGTAATGCTTCAAACAGTCTGCATATGTGCCGTTCCTGAGAGGCAAGTATTAGATTCCGACGCACCAGTGGATATTTACTGTACCCATTGGAGCATCATATTGACGATGAAACACAGAAATTGCATCGGGATTGAATATAGTAGGCACAATGCCGACTTACGTCCAGGGGGAGTAATGCTTCAATTAGTCTGTATATGTGCCGTTACTGAGAGGCCAGTATTAGATTGCGACGCACCACTGGGTGTTTACTGTAACCCTTGGAGCTTCATATTGACGAAGAAACACAGAAATTGCATCGGGATTGAATATAGTAGGCACAATGCCGACTTACGTCCAGAGGGAGTAATGCTTCAACAGTCTGTATACGTGCCGTTCCTGAGAGGCCAGTATTAGATTCCGACGCACCAGTTGATGTTTACTGTAACCATTGGAGCTTCATATTGCCGATGAAACACAGGAATTGCTTCGGGATTGAATATAGTAAGCACAATGCCGACTTACGTCCAGGGGGAGTAATGCTTAAACAGTCTGTATATGTGCCGTTACTGAGAGGCCAGTATTAGATTCCGACGCACCACTGGGTGTTTAGTGTAACCTTTGGAGCTTCATATTGACGATGAAACACAGAAATTGCATCGGGATTGAATATAGTAGGCACAATGCCGTCTTACGTCCAGGGGAGTTATGCTTCAAACAGTCTGTATATGTGCCGTTACTGAGAGGCCAGTATTAGGTTGCAACGCACCACTGGGTGTTTACTGTAACCCTTGAAGCTTCATATTGACGATGAAACGCAGAAATTGCATCGGGATTGAATAAAGTAGGCACAATGCCGACTTACGTCCAGGGGGAGTAATGCTTCAAACAGTCTGTACATGTGCCGTTACTGAGAGGCCAGTATTAGATTCCGACGCGCCAGTGGATGTTTACTGTAACCCTTGAAGCTTCATATTGACGATGAAACGCAGAAATTGCATCGGGATTGAATAAAGTAGGCACAATGCCGACTTACGTCCAGGGGGAGTAATGCTTCAAACAGTCTGTATATGTGCCGATAGTGAGAGGCCAGTATTAGATTGCGATGCACCACTGGGTGATTACTGTAACCCTTGGAGCTTCATAATGACGATGAAACACAGAAACTGCATTGCGATTGAATATAGTGGGCACGATGCCGAATTACGTCCAGGGGGAGTAATGCTTCAAACAGTCTGTACATGTGCCGTTACTTAGAGGCCAGTATTAGATTCCGACGCGCCAGTGGATGTTTACTGTAACCCTTGGAGCTTCATATTGACGATGAAACACAGAAATTGCATCGGGATTGAATACAGTAGGCACAATGCCGACTTACGTCCAGGGGCAGTAATGCTTCAAACAGTCTGTATATGTGCCGATAGTGAGAGGCCAGTATTAGATTGCGATGCACCACTGGGTGATTACTGTAACCCTTGGAGCTTCATAATGACGATGAAACACAGAAACTGCATTGCGATTGAATATAGTATGCACAATGCCGAATTACGTCCAGGGGGAGTAATGCTTCAAACAGTCTGCATACGTGCCGTTACTGAGAGGCAAGTATTAGATTCCGACGCACCAGTGGATGTTTACTGTAACCATTGGAGCTTCATATTGACGATGAAACTCAGAAATTGCATCGGGATTGAATATAGTAGGCACAATGCCGACTTACGTCCAGGGGGAGTAATGCTTCAAACAGCCTGTATATGCGCCGTTACTGAGAGGCCAGTATTAGATTGCGACGCACCACTGGGTGTTTACTGTAACCCTTGGAGCTTCATATTGACGATGAAATACAGATATTGCATCGGGATTGAATAAAGTAGGCACAATGCCGACTTATGTCCAGGGGGAGTAATGCTTCAAACAGTCTGTATATCTGCCGTTACTGAGAGGCCAGTATTAGGTTGCAACGCACCACTGGGAGTTTACTGTAACCCTTGGAGCTTCATATTGACGATGAAACGCAGAAATTGCATCGGGATTGAATAAAGTAGGCACAATGCCGACTTACGTCCAGGGGGAGTAATGCTTCAAACAGTCTGTACATGTGCCGTTACTGAGAGGCCAGTATTAGATTCCGACGCGCCAGTGGATGTTTACTGTAACCCTTGGAGCTTCATATTGACGATCAAACACAGAAATTGCATCGGGATTGAATACAGTAGGCACAATGCCGACTTACGTCCAGGGGCAGTAATGCTTCAAACAGTCTGTATATGTGCCGATAGTGAGAGGCCAGTATTAGATTGCGATGCACCACTGGGTGATTACTGTAACCCTTGGAGCTTCATAATGACGATGAAACACAGAAACTGCATCGGGATTGAATATGGTAGGCACAATGGGGACTTACGTCCAGGGGGAGTAATGCTTCAAACAGTCTCTATATGTGCCGATCCTGAAAGGCAAGTATTAGATTCCGACGCACCAGTGGATGTTTACTGTGACCATTGGAGCTTCATATTGACGATGAAACACAGTAATTGCATCGGGATTGAATAAAGTAAGCACAATGCCGACTTACGTCCAGGTGGAGTAATGCTTCAAACAGTCCTTATATGTGCCGTTACTGGGAGGCCAGTATTAGATTGCAACGCACCACTGGATGTTTACTGTAACCCTTGGAGCTTCATATTGACGATGAAACAAAGAAATTGCATCGTTATTGAATATAGTAGGCACAATGCCGACTTACGTCCAGGGGGAGTAATGCTTCAAACAGTCTGCATATGTGCCGTTCCTGAGAGGCAAGTATTAGATTCCGACGCACCAGTGGATATTTACTGTACCCATTGGAGCTTCATATTGACGATGAAGCACAGAAATTGCATCGGGATTGAATATAGTAGGCACAATGCCGACTTACGTCCAGGGGGAGTAATGCTTCAATTAGTCTGTATATGTGCCGTTACTGAGAGGCCAGTATTAGATTGCGACGCACCACTGGGTGTTTACTGTAACCCTTGGAGCTTCATATTGACGAAGAAACACAGATATTGCATCGGGATTGAATATAGTAGGCACAATGCCGACTTACGTCCAGGGGGAGTAATGCTTCAACAGTCTGTATACGTGCCGTTCCTGAGAGGCCAGTATTAGATTCCGACGCACCAGTTGATGTTTACTGTAACCATTGGAGCCTCATATTGACGATGAAACACAGGAATTGCTTCGGGATTGAATAAAGTAAGCACAATGCCGACTTACGTCCAGGGGGAGTAATGCTTAAACAGTCTGTATATGTGCCGTTACTGAGAGGCCAGTATTAGATTCCGACGCACCACTGGGTGTTAGTGTAACCTTTGGAGCTTCATATTGACGATGAAACACAGAAATTGCATCGGGATTGAATATAGTAGGCACAAAGCCGTCTTACGTCCAGGGGAGTTATGCTTCAAACAGTCTGTATATGTGCCGTTACTGAGAGGCCAGTATTAGGTTGCAACGCACCACTGGGTGTTTACTGTAACCCTTGAAGCTTCATATTGACGATGAAACGCAGAAATTGCATCGGGATTGAATAAAGTAGGCACAATGCCGACTTACGTCCAGGGGGAGTAATGCTTCAAACAGTCTGTACATGTGCCGTTACTGAGAGGCCAGTATTAGATTCCGACGCGCCAGTGGATGTTTACTGTAACCCTTGAAGCTTCATATTGACGATGAAACGCAGAAATTGCATCGGGATTGAATAAAGTAGGCACAATGCCGACTTACGTCCAGGGGGAGTAATGCTTCAAACAGTCTGTATATGTGCCGATAGTGAGAGGCCAGTATTAGATTGCGATGCACCACTGGGTGATTACTGTAACCCTTGGAGCTTCATAATGACGATGAAACACAGAAACTGCATTGCGATTGAATATAGTGGGCACGATGCCGAATTACGTCCAGGGGGAGTAATGCTTCAAACAGTCTGTACATGTGCCGTTACTGAGAGGCCAGTATTAGATTCCGACGCGCCAGTGGACGTTTACTGTAACCCTTGGAGCTTCATATTGACGATGAAACACAGAAATTGCATCGGGATTGAATACAGTAGGCACAATGCCGACTTACGTCCAGGGGCAGTAATGCTTCAAACAGTCTGTATATGTGCCGATAGTGAGAGGCCAGTATTAGATTGCGATGCACCACTGGGTGATTACTGTAACCCTTGGAGCTTCATAATGACGATGAAACACAGAAACTGCATTGCGATTGAATATAGTATGCACAATGCCGAATTACGTCCATGGGGAGTAATGCTTCAAACAGTCTGCATACGTGCCGTTACTGAGAGGCAAGTATTAGATTCCGACGCACCAGTGGATGTTTACTGTAACCATTGGAGCTTCATATTGACGATGAAACTCAGAAATTGCATCGGGATTGAATATAGTAGGCACAATGCCGACTTACGTCCAGGGGGAGTAATGCTTCAAACAGCCTGTATATGCGCCGTTACTGAGAGGCCAGTATTAGATTGCGACGCACCACTGGGTGTTTACTGTAACCCTTGGAGCTTCATATTGACGATGAAACACAGATATTGCATCGGGATTGAATAAAGTAGGCACAATGCCGACTTATGTCCAGGGGGAGTAATGCTTCAAACAGTCTGTATATCTGCCGTTACTGAGAGGCCAGTATTAGGTTGCAACGCACCACTGGGAGTTTACTGTAACCCTTGGAGCTTCATATTGACGATGAAACGCAGAAATTGCATCGGGATTGAATAAAGTAGGCACAATGCCGACTTACGTCCAGGGGGAGTAATGCTTCAAACAGTCTGTACATGTGCCGTTACTGAGAGGCCAGTATTAGATTCCGACGCGCCAGTGGATGTTTACTGTAACCATTGGAGCTTCATATTGACGATGAAACACAGAAATTGCATCGGGATTGAATACAGTAGGCACAATGCCGACTTACGTCCAGGGGCAGTAATGCTTCAAACAGTCTGTATATGTGCCGATAGTGAGAGGCCAGTATTAGATTGCGATGCACCACTGGGTGATTACTGTAACCCTTGGAGCTTCATAATGACGATGAAACACAGAAACTGCATCGGGATTGAATATGGTAGGCACAATGGGGACTTACGTCCAGGGGGAGTAATGCTTCAAACAGTCTCTATATGTGCCGATCCTGAAAGGCAAGTATTAGATTCCGACGCACCAGTGGATGTTTACTGTGACCATTAGAGCTTCATATTGACGATGAAACACAGAAATTGCATCGGGATTGAATAAAGTAAGCACAATGCCGACTTACGTAAAGGTGGAGTAATGCTTCAAACAGTCCTTATATGTGCCGTTACTGGGAGGCCAGCATTAGATTGCAACGCACCACTGGATGTTTACTGTAACCCTTGGAGCTTCATATTGACGATGAAACAAAGATATTGCATCGTTATTGAATATAGTAGGCACAATGCCGACTTACGTCCAGGGGGAGTAATGCTTCAAACAGTCTGCATATGTGCCGTTCCTGAGAGGCAAGTATTAGATTCCGACGCACCAGTGGATATTTACTGTACCCATTGGAGCTTCATATTGACGATGAAACACAGAAATTGCATCGGGATTGAATATAGTAGGCACAATGCCGACTTACGTCCAGGGGGAGTAATGCTTCAATTAGTCTGTATATGTGCCGTTACTGAGAGGCCAGTATTAGATTGCGACGCACCACTGGGTGTTTACTGTAACCCTTGGAGCTTCATATTGACGAAGAAACACAGAAATTGCATCGGGATTGAATATAGTAGGCACAATGCCGACTTACGTCCAGAGGGAGTAATGCTTCAACAGTCTGTATACGTGCCGTTCCTGAGAGGCCAGTATTAGATTCCGACGCACCAGTTGATGTTTACTGTAACCATTGGAGCTTCATATTGACGATGAAACACAGGAATTGCTTCGGGATTGAATAAAGTAAGCACAATGCCGACTTACGTCCAGGGGGAGTAATGCTTAAACAGTCTGTATATGTGCCGTTACTGAGAGGCCAGTATTAGATTCCGACGCACCACTGGGTGTTTAGTGTAACCTTTGGAGCTTCATATTGACGATGAAACACAGAAATTGCATCGGGATTGAATATAGTAGGCACAATGCCGTCTTACGTCCAGGGGAGTTATGCTTCAAACAGTCTGTATATGTGCCGTTACTGAGAGGCCAGTATTAGGTTGCAACGCACCACTGGGTGTCTACTGTAACCCTTGAAGCTTCATATTGACGATGAAACGCAGAAATTGCATCGGGATTGAATAAAGTAGGCACAATGCCGACTTACGTCCAGGGGGAGTAATGCTTCAAACAGTCTGTACATGTGCCGTTACTGAGAGGCCAGTATTAGATTCCGACGCGCCAGTGGATGTTTACTGTAACCCTTGAAGCTTCATATTGACGATGAAACGCAGAAATTGCATCGGGATTGAATAAAGTAGGCACAATGCCGACTTACGTCCAGGGGGAGTAATGCTTCAAACAGTCTGTATATGTGCCGTTACTGAGAGGCCAGTATTAGATTCCGACGCGCCAGTGGATGTTTACTGTAACCCTTGAAGCTTCATATTGACGATGAAACACAGAAATTGCATCGGGATTGAATATAGTAGGCACAATGCCGACTTACGTCCAGGGGGAGTAATGCTTCAAACAGTCTCTATATGTGCCGATCCTGAAGGGCAAGTATTAGATTCCGACGCACCATTGGATGTTTACTGTAACCCTTGGAGCTTCATATTGATGATGAAACAAAGAAATTGCATCGTTATTGAATATAGTAGGCACAATGCCGACTTACGTCCAGGGAGAGAAATGCTTCAAACAGTCTGCATATGTGCCATTCCTGAGAGGCCAGTATTTGATTGCGACGCACCACTTGGTGTTTACTGTAACCCTTGGAGCTTCATATTGACGATATAACACAGAAATTATATCGGCTTTGAATATAGTAGGCACAATGCCGACTTAGGTCCAGGGGGAGTAATGCTTCACACAGTCTGTATATCTGCCGTTACTGAGAGGCCAGTATTAGCTTGCTACACACCACTGGGTGTTTACTGTAACCCTTGGAGCTTCATATTGGTGATGAAACACAGAAATTGCATCGGGATTGAATATAGTAGGCACAATGCCGACTTACGTCCAGGGGGAGTAATGCTTTAAACAGTCTGTATATGTGCCGTTACTGAGAGGCCAGTAATAGATTCCGACGCACCACTGGGTGATAACTGTAACCCTTGGAGCTTCATATTGACGAAGAAACACAGAAATTGCATCGGGATTGAATATAGTAGGCACAATGCCGACTTACGTCCAGGGGGAGTAATGCTTCAAACAGTCTGCATAGGTGCCGTTCCTGAGAGGCAAGTAATAGATTCCGACGCACCAGTGGATATTTACTGTACCCATTGGAGCTTCATATTGACGATGAAACACAGAAATTGCATCGGGATTGAATATAGTTGGCACAATGCCGACTTACGTCCAGGGGGAGTAATGCTTCAATTAGTCTGTATATGTGCCGTTACTGAGAGGCCAGTATTAGATTGCGACGCACCACTGGGTGTTTACTGTAACCCTTGGAGCTTCATATTGACGACGAAAAACAGAAATTGCATCGGGATTGAATATAGTAGGCACAATGCCGACTTACGTCCAGGGGGAGTAATGTTTCAAACAGTCTGTATACGTGCCGGTCCTGAGAGGCCAGTATTAGATTCCGACGCACCAGTGGATGTTTACTTTAACCATTGGAGCTACTTATTGACGATGAAACACAGAAATTGCATCGGGATTGAATAAAGTAAGCACAATGCAGACTTACGTCCAGGGGGAGTAATGCTTCAAACAGTCTGTGTATGTGCCGTTACTGAGAGGCCAGTATTATATTGCGATGCACCACTGGGTGTCTACTGTAACCCTTGGAGCTTCATATTGACGATGAAACACAGAAATTGCATCAGGATTGAATAAAGTAGGCACAATGCCGACTTACGTCCACGGGGGGTAATGCTTCAAACAGTCTGTATATGTGCCGTTACTGAGAGGCCAGTATTAGATTGCGACGCACCACTGGTAGTTTACTGTAACCATTGGAGCTTCATATTGTTGATGAAACACAGATATTGCATCGGGATTGAATATAGTAGGCACAATTCCGACTTACGTCCAGGGGGAGTAATGCTTCAAACAGTCTGTGTATGTGCCGTTACTGAGAGGCCAGTATTAGATTGCGACGCACCACTGGGCATTTACTTTATCCCGTGGAGCTTCATATTGACGATGAAACACAGAAATTGCATCGTTATTGAATATAGTAGGCACAATGCCGACTTACGCCCAGTGGGAGTAATGCTTGAAACAGTCTGCATACGTGCCGTTCCTGAGGGGCCAGTATTAGATTCTGACGCAACAGTGGATGTTTACTGTAACCCTTGGAGCTTCATATTGACGATGAAACACAGAAATTGCATCGGGACTGAATATAGTAGGCACAATGTCGACTTACGTCCAGGGGGATTAATGCTCCAAACAGTCTGTATATGTGCCGTTACTGAGAGGCCAGTATTAGATTGCGACGCACTACTGGGTGTTTACTGTAACCCTTGGAGCTTCATATTGACGATGAAGCACAGAAATTGCATCGGGATGGAATATAGTAGGCACAATGCCGACTTCCTTCCAGGGGGAGTAATGCTTCAAACAGTCTGCATACGTGCCGTTCCTGAGAGGCCAGTATTAGATTCCGACGCACCAGTGGATGTTTACTGTAACCATTGGAGCTTCAAATTGACGATGAAACACAGAAATTGTATCGGGATTGAATATAGTAGGCACAATGCCGACTTACGTAAAGGGGGAGTAATGCTTCAAACGGTCTGTATATGTGCCGTTACTGAGAGGCCAGTATTAGATTGCGACGCACCACTGGGTGTTTACTGTAACCCTTGGAGCTTGATATTGACGATAATACACAGAAATATCATCGGGATTGAATATAGTAGGCATAATGCCGACTTACGTCCAGGGGGAGTAATGCTTCAAACAGTCTGTATACGTGTCGTTCCTGAGAGGCCAGTATTAAATTCCGACGCACCAGTGGATGTTTATAGTAACCTTTGGAGGTTCTTATTGACGATTAAATACAGAAATTGCATCGGGATTGAATAAAGTAGGCACAATGCCGACTTACGTCCAGGGGGAGTAATGCTTCAAACAGACTGTATATGTGCCAGTATTAGGTTGCGACTCACCACTGGGTGTTTACTGTAACCCTTGGATCTTCATATTGACGACGAAACACAGTAATTGCATCGGGATTGAATAAAGTAGGCACAATGCCGACTTACGTCCAGGGGGAGTAATGCTTCAATCAGTCTGTATATGTGCCGTTCCTGAGAGGCCAGTATTAGATTCCGACGCACCAGTGGATGTTTACTGTAACCCTTGGAGCTTCATATTGACGATGAAACACAGAAATTGCATCGGGATTGAATAAAGTCCAGGGGGAGTAATGCTTCAAACAGTCTGTATATGTGCCGTTACTGAGAGGCCAGTATTAGATTGCGATGCCCCACTGGGTGTTGACTGTAACCCTTGGAGCTTCATATTGGTGATGAAACACAGAAATTGCATCGGAAATGAATATAGTAGGCACAATGCTGACTTACGTCCAGGGGGAGTAATGCTTCAAACAGTCTGTATATGTGCCGTTACTGAGAGGCCAGTATTAGATTGCGACGCACCACTGGGTGTTTACCTTAACCCTTATAGCTTCATATTGACGATGAAACACAGAAATTGCATCGGGATTGAATATAGTAGTCACAATGCCGAATTACGTCCAGGGGGAGTAATGCTTCAAACAGTCTGTATTTGTGCCGTTAGTGAGAGGCCAGTATTAGATTGCGACGCACCACTGGATGTTTACTGTAACCCTTGGAGCTTCATATCGACGATGAAACACAGAAATTGCATCGGGATTGAATATAGTAGGCACAATGCCGACTTACGTCCAGGGGGAGTAATGCTTTAAACAGTCTGTATATGTGCCGTTACTGAGAGGCCAGTATTAGATTGCGACGCACCACTGGGTGTTTACTGTAACCATTGGAGCTTCATATTGACGATGAAACACAGAAATTGCATCGGGATTGAATATAGTAGGCACAATGCCGACGTACGTCCAGGGGGAGTAATGCTTCAAACAGTCTGTATATGTGCCGTTACTGAGAGGCCAGTATTAGATTGCGACGCACCACTGGTTGTTTACTGTAACCCTTGGAGCTTCATATTGACGATATACCACAGAAATTGCATCGGCATTGAATATAGTAGGCACAATGCCGACTTACGTCCAGGGGGAGTAATGCTTCAAACAGTCTGTATATCTGCCGATACTGAGAGGCCAGTATTAGGTTGCGACACACCACTGGGTGTTTACTGTAACCCTTGGAGCTTCATATTGACGATGAAACACAGAAATTGCATCGGGATTGAATATAGTAGGCACAATGCCGACTTACGTCCAGAGGTAGTAATGCTTCCAACAGTCTGTATATGTGCCGTTACTGAGAGGCCAGTATTAGATTGCGACGCACCACTGTGTGTTTACTGTAACCCTTGGAGCTTCATATTGACGATGAAACACAGAAATTGCATCGGGATTGAATGTAGTAGGCACAATGCCGACTTACGTCCAGGGGGAGTAATGCTTCAAACAGTCTCTATATGTGCCGTTACTGAGAGGCCAGTAATAGATTCCGACGCACCACTGGGTGATAACTGTAACCCTTGGAGCTTCATATTGACGAAGAAACACAGAAATTGCATCGGGATTGAATATAGTGGGCACAATGCCGACTTACGTCCAGGTGGAGTAATGCTTCAAACAGTCTGCATAGGTGCCGTTCCTGAGAGGCAAGTATTAGATTCCGACGCACCAGTGGATATTTACTGTACCCATTGGAGCTTCATATTGACGATGAAACACAGAAATTGCATCGGGATTGAATATAGTAGGCACAATGCTGACTTACGTCCAGGGGGAGTAATGCTTCAATTAGTCTGTATATGTGCCGTTACTGAGAGGCCAGTATTAGATTGCGACGCACCACTGGGTGTTTACTGTAACCCTTGGAGCTTCATATTGACGAAGAAACACCGAAATTGCATCGGGATTGAATATAGTAGGCACAATGCCGACTTACGTCCAGGGGGAGTAATGTTTCAAACAGTCTGTATACGTGCCGATCCTGAGAGGCCAGTATTAGATTCCGACGCACCAGTGGATGTTTACTGTAACCATTGGAGCTTCATATTGACGATGAAACACAGATATTGCAGCGGGATTGAATAAAGTAAGCACAATGCCGACTTACGTCCAGGGGGAGTAATGCTTCAAACAGTCAGTGTATGTGCCGTTATTGAGAGGCCAGTATTATATTGCGATGCACCACTGGGTGTCTACTGTAACCCTTGGAGCTTCATATTGACGATGAAACACAGAAATTGCATCAGGATTGAATAAAGGAGGCACAATGCCGACTTACGTCCAGGGGGGGTAATGCTTCAAACAGTCTGTATACGTGCCGTTACTGAGAGGCCAGTATTAGATTGCGACGCACCACTGTGTGTTTACTATAACTCTTGGAGCTTCACATTGACGATGAAACACAGAAATTGCATCGGGATTGAATATAGTAAGCACAATGGGGACTTACATCCAGGGGGAGTAATGCTTTAAACAGTCTGTATATGTGCCGTTACTGAGAGGCCAGTATTAGATTGCGACGCACCACTGGTAGTTTACTGTTACCATTGGAGCTTCATATTGTCGATGAAACACAGATATTGCATCGGGATTGAATATAGTAGGCACAATTCCGACTTACGTCAGGGGTAGTAATGCTTCAAACAGTCTGTATATGTGCCGTTACTGAGAGGCCAGTATTAGATTGCGACGCACCACTGGGCATTTACTTTATCCCGTGGAGCTTCATATTGACGATGAAACACAGAAATTGCATCGTTATTGAATATAGTAGGCACAATGCCGACTTGCGTCCAGTGGGAGTAATGCTTCAAACAGTCTGCATACGTGCCGTTCCTGAGAGACCAGTATCAGATTCTGACGCAACAGTGGATGTTTACTGTAACCCTTGGAGCTTCATATTGACGATGAAACACAGAAATTGCATCGGGACTGAATATAGTAGGCACTATGTCGACTTACGTCCAGGGGGAGTAATGCTTCAAACAGTCTGTATACGTGCCATTCCTGAGAGGCCAGTATTAAATTCCGACGCACCAGTGGATGTTTTTAGTAACCTTTGGAGCTTCTTATTGACGATTAAACACAGAAATTGCATCGGGATTGATTAAAGTGGGCACAATGCCGACTTACGTCCAGGGGGAGTAATGCTTCAAACAGTCTGTATATGTGCCGTTACTGAGAAGCCAGTATTAGATTGCGACGCACCACTGTGTGTTAACTGTATATCTTGGAGCTTCATATTGACGATGAAACACAGAAATTGCATCGGGATTGAATAAAGTAGGCACATGCCGACTTACGTCCAGGGGGAGTAATGCTTCAAACAGTCTGTATATGTGCCATTCCTGAGAGGCCAGTATTAGATTCCGACGCACCAGTGGAAGTTTACTGTAACCCTTGGAGCTTCATATTGACGATGACACACAGAAATTGCATCAGGATTGAATAAAGTAGCCACAATGCCGACTTATGTCCAGGGGGAGTAATGCTTCAAACAGTCTGTATATGTGCCGTTACTGAGAGGCCAGTATTAGATTCCGACGCACCAGTGGATGTTTACTGTAACCCTTGGAGCTTCATATTGACGATGAAACACAGAAATTGCATCGGGATTGAATAAAGTCCAGGGGGAGTAATGCTTCAAACAGTCTGTATATGTGCCGTTACTGAGAGGCCAGTATTAGATTGCGATGCCCCACTGGGTGTTGACTGTAACCCTTGGAGCTTCATATTGGTGATGAAACACAGAAATTGCATTGGAAATGAATATAGTAGGCACAATGCTGACTTACGTCCAGGGGGAGTAATGCTTCAAACAGTCTGTATATGTGCCGTTACTGAGAGGCCAGTATTAGATTGCGACGCACCACTGGGTGTTTACCTTAACCCTTATAGCTTCATATTGACGATGAAACACAGAAATTGCATCGGGATTGAATATAGTAGTCACAATGCCGAATTACGTCCAGGTGGAGTAATGCTTCAAACAGTCTGTATATGTGCCGTTACTGAGAGGCCAGTATTAGATTGCGACGCACCACTGGGTGTTTACTGTAACCATTGGAGCTCCATATTGACGATGAAACACAGAAATTGCATCGGGATTGAATATAGTAGGCACAATGCCGACGTACGTCCAGGGGGAGTAATGCCTCAAACAGTCTGTATATGTGCCGTTACTGAGAGGCCAGTATTAGATTGCGACGCACCACTGGGTGTTTACTGTAACCCTTGGAGCTTCATATTGACGATATACCACAGAAATTGCATCGGCATTGAATATAGTAGGCACAATGCCGACTTATGTCCAGGGGGAGTAATGCTTCAAACAGTCTGTATATCTGCCGATACTGAGAGGCCAGTATTAGGTTGCGACACACCACTGGGTGTTTACTGTAACCCTTGGAGCTTCATATTGACGATGAAACACAGAAATTGCATCGGGATTGAATATAGTAGGCACAATGCCGACTTACGTCCAGGGGGAGTAATGCTTCAAACAGTCTGTATATGTGCCGTTACTGAGAGGCCAGTATTAGATTGCGACGCACCACTGTGTGTTTACGGTAATCCTTGGAGCTTCATATTGACGATGAAACACAGAAATTGCATCGGGATTGAATATAGTAGGCACAATGCCGACTTACGTCCAGGGGGAGTAATGCTTCAAACAGTCTGTATACGTGCCTTTCCTAAGAGGCCAGTATTAGATTCCGACGCACCAGTGGATGTTTACTGTAACCATTGGAGCTTCATATTGACGATGAAACACAGAAATTGCATCGGGATTGAATAAAGTAAGCACAATGCCGACTTACGTCCAGGGGGAGTAATGCTTCAAACAGTCTGTATAAGTGCCGTTACTGAGAGGCCAGTATTATATTGCGATGCACCACTGGGTGTTTACTGTAACCCTTGGAGCTTCATATTGACGATGAAACACAGAAATTGCATCAGGATTGAATAAAGTAGGCACAATGCCGACTTACGTCCAGGGGGGGTAATGCTTCAAACAGTCTGTATATGTGCCGTTACTGAGAGGCCAGTATTAGATTGCGACGCACCACTGTGTGTTTACTGTGACTCTTGGAGCTTCATATTGACGATGAAGCACAGAAATTGCATCGGGATTGAATATAGTGCGCACAATGGGGACTTACGTCCAGGGGAAGTAATGCTTCAAACAGTCTGTGTATGTGCCGTTACTGAGAGGCCAGTATTAGATTGTGACGCACCACTGGGTGTTTACTGTAACCCTTGGAGCTTCATATTGACGATGAAACACAGATATTGCATCGGGTATGAATATAGTAGGCACAATGCCGACTTATGTCCAGGGGGAGTAATGCTTCAAACAGTCTGCATATGTGCCGTTCCTGAGAGGCAAGTATTAGATTCCGACGCACCAGTGGATATTTACTGTACCCATTGGAGCTTCATATTGACGATGAAACACAGAAATTGCATCGGGATTGCATATAGTCGGCACAATGCCGACTTACGTCCAGGGGGAGTAATGCTTCAATTAGTCTGTATATGTACCGTTACTGAGAGGCCAGTATTAGATTGCGACGCACCACTGGGTGTTTACTGTAACCCTTGGAGCTTCATATTGACGATGAAACACAGAAATTGCATCAGGATTGAATAAAGTAGGCACAATGCCGACTTACGTCCAGGGGGGGTAATGCTTCAAACAGTCTGTATACGTGCCGTTACTGAGAGGCCAGTATTAGATTGCGACGCACCACAGTGTGTTTACTATAACTCTCGGAGCTTCATATTGACGATGAAACACAGAAATTGCATCGGGATTGAATATAGTAGGCACAATGCCGACTTACGTCCAGGGGGAGTAATGCTTCAAACAGTCTGTATATCTGCCGTTACTGAGAGGCCAGTATTAGATTGCGACGCACCACTGGTAGTTTACTGTAACCATTGGAGCTTCATATTGTCGATGAAACACAGATATTGCATCGGGATTGAATATAGTAGGCACAATTCCGACTTACGTCCAGGGGGAGTAATGCTTCAAACAGTCTGTATATGTGCCGTTCCTGAGAGGCCAGTATTAGATTCTGACGCAACAGTGGATGTTTACTGTAACCCTTGGAGCTTCATATTGACGATGAAACACAGAAATTGCATCGGGATTGAATATAGTAATCACAATGCCGACTTATGTCCAGGGGGAGTAATGCTTCAAACAGTCTGTATATGTGCTGTTACTGAGAGGCTAGTATTAGATTGCGACGCACCACTGGGTGTTTACTGTAACCCTTGGAGCTCCATATTGACGATGAAACACAGAAATTGCATCGGGATTGAATATAGTAGGCACAATGTCGACTTACGTCCAGGGGGATTATTGCTCCAAACAGTCTGTATATGTGCCGTTACTGAGTGGCCAGTATAAGATTGCGACCCACTACTGGGTGTTTACTGTAACCCTTGGAGCTTCATATTGACGATGAAGCACAGAAATTGCATCGGGATTGAATATAGAAGGCACAATGCCGACTTATGTCCAGGGGGAGTAATGCTTCAAACAGTCTGCATACGTGCCGTTCCTGAGAGGCCAGTATTAAATTCCGACGCACCAGTGGATGTTTTTAGTAACCTTTGGAGCTTCTTATTGACGATTAAACACAGAAATTGCATCGGGATTGATTAAAGTGGGCACAATGCCGACTTACGTCCAGGGGGAGTAATGCTTCAAACAGTCTGTATATGTGCCGTTACTGAGAAGCCAGTATTAGATTGCGACGCACCACTGTGTGTTAACTGTATATCTTGGAGCTTCATATTGACGATGAAACACAGAAATTGCATCGGGATTGAATAAAGTTCAGGGGGAGTAATGCTTCAAAGAGTCTGTATATTTGCCGTTACTGAGAGGCCAGTATTAGATTGCGATGCCCCACTGGGTGTTGACTGTAACCCTTGGAGCTTCATATTGACGATATACAACAGAAATTGCATCGGCATTGAATATAGTAGGCACAATGCCGACTTACGTCCAGGGGGAGTAATGCTTCAAACAGTCTGTATATCTGCCGATACTGAGAGGCCAGTATTAGGTTGCGACACACCACTGGGTGTTTACTGTAACCCTTGGAGCTTCATATTGACGATGAAACACAGAAATTGCATCGGGATTGAATATAGTGGGCACAATGCCGACGTACGTCCAGGGGGAGTAATGCTTCAAACAGTCTGTATATGTGCCGTTACTGAGAGGCTAGTATTAGATTGCGACGCACAACTGGGTGTTTACTGTAACCCTTGGAGCTTCATATTGACGATATACCACAGAAATTGCATCGGCATTGAATATAGTAGGCACAATGCCGACTTACGTCCAGGGGGAGTAATGCTTCAAACAGTCTGTATATCTGCCGATACTGAGAGGCCAGTATTAGGTTGCGACACACCACTGGGTGTTTACTGTAACCCTTGGAGCTTCATATTGACGATGAAACACAGAAATTGCATCGGGATTGAATACAGTAGGCACAATGCCGACTTACGTCCAGGGGGAGTAATTCTTCAAACAGTCTGTATATGTGCCGTTACTGAGAGGCCAGTATTAGATTGCGACGCACCACTGTCTGTTTACTGTAACCCTTGGAGCTTCATATTGACGATGAAACCACAGAAATTGCATCGGGATTGAATATAGTAGGCACAATGCCGACTTACACCCAGGGGGAGTAATGCCTCAAACAGTCTGTATACGTGCCGTTCTTGAGAGGCCAGTATTAGATTCCGACGCACCAGTGGATGTTTACTGTATCCATTGGAGCTTCATATTGACGATGAAACACAGAAATTGCATCGGGATTGAATAAAGTAAGCACAATGCCGACTTACGTCCAGGGGGAGTAATGCTTCAAACAGTCTGTATATGTGCCGTTACTGAGAGGCCAGTATTAGATTTCGACGCACCAGTGGATGTTTACTGTAACCATTGAAGCTTCATATTGACGATGAAAAACAGAAATTGCATCGGGATTGAATAAAGTAGGCACAATGCCGACTTACGTCCAGGGGGAGTAATGCTTCAAACAGTCTGTATATGTGCCGTTATTGAGAGGCCAGTATTAGGTTGCGACGCACCACTGTATGTTTACTGTAACCCCTGGATCTTCATATTGCCGATGAAACACGGAAATTGCATCGGGATTGAATAAAGTAGGCACAATGCCGAATTACGTCAAGGGGGAGTAATGCTTCAAACAGTCTGTATATGTGCCGTTACTGAGAGGCAGGTATTAGATTGCGATGCACCTCTGGGTGTTTACTGTAACCCTTGGAGCTTCATATTGACGATGAAACACAGAAATTGCATCGGGATTGAATATAGTAGGCACAATGCCGACTTACGTCCAGGGGGAGTATTGTTACAAACAGTCTGTATACGTGCCGTTCCTGAGAGCCCAGTATTAGATTCCGACGCACCAGTGGATGTATACTGTAAGCCTTGGAGCTTCATTTTGACGATGAAACACAGAAATTGCATCGGGATTGAATAAGGTAGGCACAATGCCGACTTACGTCCAGGGGGAGTAATGCTTCAAACAGTCTGTATATGTGCCGTTACTGAGAGGCCAGTATTAGATTGCGATGCACCACTGGGTGTTTACTGTAACCCTCGGAGCTTCATATTGACGATGAAACACAGAAATTGCATCGGGATTGAATATAGTAGTCACAATGCCGAATTACGTCCAGGGGGAGTAATGCTTCAAACACTCTGTATATGTGCCGTTACTGAGAGGCAAGTATTAGATTGCGACGCACCACTGGATGTTTACTGTAACCCTTGGAGCTTCATATCGACGATGAAACACAGAAATTGCATCGGGATTGAATATAGTAGGCACAATGCCGACTTACGTCCAGGGGGAGTAATGCTTCAAACAGTCTGTATATGTGCCGATACTGAGGGGCCAGTATTAGATTGCGACGCACCACTGGGTGTTTACTGTAACCATTGGAGCTTCATATTGACGATGAAACACAGAAATTGCATCGGGATTGAATATAGTGGGCACAATGCCGACGTACGTCCAGGGGGAGTAATGCTTCAAACAGTCTGTATATGTGCCGTTACTGAGAGGCTAGTATTAGATTGCGACGCACAACTGGGTGTTTACTGTAACCCTTGGAGCTTCATATTGACGATATACCACAGAAATTGCATCGGCATTGAATATAGTAGGCACAATGCCGACTTACGTCCAGGGGGAGTAATGCTTCAAACAGTCTGTATATCTGCCGATACTGAGAGGCCAGTATTAGGTTGCGACACACCACTGGGTGTTTACTGTAACCCTTGGAGCTTCATATTGACGATGAAACACAGAAATTGCATCGGGATTGAATACAGTAGGCACAATGCCGACTTACGTCCAGGGGGAGTAATTCTTCAAACAGTCTGTATATGTGCCGTTACTGAGAGGCCAGTATTAGATTGCGACGCACCACTGTCTGTTTACTGTAACCCTTGGAGCTTCATATTGACGATGAAACCACAGAGATTGCATCGGGATTGAATATAGTAGGCACAATGCCGACTTACACCCAGGGGGAGTAATGCCTCAAACAGTCTGTATACGTGCCGTTCTTGAGAGGCCAGTATTAGATTCCGACGCACCAGTGGATGTTTACTGTATCCATTGGAGCTTCATATTGACGATGAAACACAGAAATTGCATCGGGATTGAATAAAGTAAGCACAATGCCGACTTACGTCCAGGGGGAGTAATGCTTCAAACAGTCTGTATATGTGCCGTTACTGAGAGGCCAGTATTAGATTTCGACGCACCAGTGGATGTTTACTGTAACCATTGAAGCTTCATATTGACGATGAAAAACAGAAATTGCATCGGGATTGAATAAAGTAGGCACAATGCCGACTTACGTCCAGGGGGAGTAATGCTTCAAACAGTCTGTATATGTGCCGTTATTGAGAGGCCAGTATTAGGTTGCGACGCACCACTGTATGTTTACTGTAACCCCTGGATCTTCATATTGCCGATGAAACACGGAAATTGCATCGGGATTGAATAAAGTAGGCACAATGCCGAATTACGTCAAGGGGGAGTAAGGCTTCAAACAGTCTGTATATGTGCCGTTACTGAGAGGCAGGTATTAGATTGCGATGCACCTCTGGGTGTTTACTGTAACCCTTGGAGCTTCATATTGACGATGAAACACAGAAATTGCATCGGGATTGAATATAGTAGGCACAATGCCGACTTACGTCCAGGGGGAGTATTGTTACAAACAGTCTGTATACGTGCCGTTCCTGAGAGCCCAGTATTAGATTCCGACGCACCAGTGGATGTATACTGTAAGCCTTGGAGCTTCATTTTGACGATGAAACACAGAAATTGCATCGGGATTGAATAAGGTAGGCACAATGCCGACTTACGTCCAGGGGGAGTAATGCTTCAAACAGTCTGTATATGTGCCGTTACTGAGAGGCCAGTATTAGATTGCGATGCACCACTGGGTGTTTACTGTAACCCTCGGAGCTTCATATTGACGATGAAACACAGAAATTGCATCGGGATTGAATAAAGTAGGCACAATGCCGACTTACGACCAATGGGAGTAATGATTCAAACAGTCTGTATATGTGCCGTTATTGAGAGGCCAGTATTAGGTTGCGACGCACCACTGGGTGTTTACTCTAACCCTTGGAGCTTCATATTGCCGATGAAACACAGAAATTGCATCGGGATTGAATAAAGTAGGCACAATGCCGACTTACGTCCAGGGGGAGTAATGCATCAAACAGTCTGTATATGTGCCGTTACTGAGAGGCCAGTATTAGATTGCGATGCACCACTGGGTGTTTACTGTAACCCTTGGAGCTTCATATTGACGATGAAACACTGAAATTGCATCGGTATTGAATAAAGTCCAGAGGGAGTATTGCTTCAAACAGTCTGTATATGTGCCGTTACTGAGAGGCCAGTATTAGGTTGCGACGCACCACTGGGTGTTTACTGTAACCCTTGGAGCTTCATATTGCCGATGAAACACAGAAATTGCATCGGGATTGAATATAGTAGGCACAATGCCGACTTACGTCCCGGGGGAGTAATGTTACAAACAGTCTGTATACGTGGCGTTCCTGAGAGCCCAGTATTAGACTCCGACGCACCAGTGGATGTATACTGTAACCCTTGGAGCTTCATATTGACGATGAAGAACAGAAATTGCATCGGGATTGAATAAAGTCCAGGGGGAGTAATGCTTCAAACAGTCTGTATATGTGCCGTTACTGAGAGGCTAGTATTAGGTTGCGATGCACCACTGGGTGTTTACAGTAACCCCTGGATCTTCATATTGACGACGAAACACAGTAATTGCATCGGGATTGAATAAAGTAGGCACAATGCCGACTTACGTCCAGGGGGAGTAATGCTTCAAACAGTCTGTATATGTGCCGTTACTGAGAGGCCAGTATTAGGTTGCGATGCCCCACTGGGTGTTTACTGTAACCCTTGGAGCTTCATATTGGTGATGAAACACAGAAATTGCATTGGAATAAAATATATAGTAGGCACAATGCTGACTTACGTCCAGGGGGAGTAATGCTTCAAACAGTCTGTATTTGTGCCGTTACTGAGAGGCCAGTATTAGATTGCAACGAACCACTGGGTGTTTACTGTAACCCTTGGAGCTTCATATTGACGATGAAACACAGTAATTGCATCGGGATTGAATATAGTAGGCACAATGCCGAATTACGTCCAGGGGGAGTAATGCTTCAAACAGTCTGTATATGTGCCGTTACTGAGAGGCCAGTATTAGATTGCGACGCACCACTGGGTGTTTACTGTAACCCTTGGAGCTTCATATTGCCGATGAAACACAGAAATTGCATCGGGATTGAATATAGTAGGCACAATGCCGACTTACGTCCAGGGGGAGTAATGCTTCAAACAGTCTGTATATGTGCAGTTACTGAGAGGCCAGTATTAGATTGCGACGCACCACTGGGTGTTTACTGTAACCATTGGAGCTTCATATTGACGATGAAACACAGAAATTGCATCGGGATTGAATATAGTGGGCACAATGCCGACGTACGTCCAGGGGGAGTAATGCTTCAAACAGTCTGTATATGTGCCGTTACTGAGTGGCTAGTATTAGATTGCGACGCACCACTGGGTGTTTACTGTAACCCTTGGAGCTTCATATTGACGATGAAACACTGTAATTGCATCGGTATTGAATAAAGTAGGCACATTGCCGAATTATGTCCAGGGGGAGTAATGCTTCAAACAGTCTGTATATGTGCCGTTATTGAGAGGCCAGTATTAGGTTGCGACGCACCACTGTGTGTTTACTGTAACCCCTGGATCATCATATTGCCGATGAAACACGGAAATTGCATCGGGATTGAATAAAGTAGGCACAATGCCGAATTACGTCAAGGGGGAGTAATGCTTCAAACAGTCTGTATATGTGCCGTTACTGAGAGGCCAGTATTAGATTGCGATGCACCACTGGGTGTTTACTGTAACCCTTGGAGCTTCATATTGACGATGAAACACAGAAATTGCATCGGGATTGAATATAGTAGGCACAATGCCGACTTACGTCCAGGGGGAGTAATGTTACAAACAGTCTGTATACGTGCCGTTCCTGAGAGCCCAGTATTAGATTCCGACGCACCAGTGGATTTATACTGTAAGCCTTGGAGCTTCATTTTGACGATGAAACACAGAAATTGCATCGGGATTGAATAAAGTAGGCACAATGCCGACTTACGTCCAGGGGGAGTAATGCATCAAACAGTCTGTATATGTGCCGTTACTGAGAGGCCAGTATTAGATTGCGATGCACCACTGGGTGTTTACTGTAACCCTTGGAGCTTCATATTGACGATGAGACACTGAAATTGCATCGGTATTGAATAAAGTCCAGAGGGAGTAATGCTTCAAACAGTCTGTATATGTGCCGTTACTGAGAGGCCAGTATTAGGTTGCGACGCACCACTGGGTGTTTACTGTAACCCTTGGAGCTTCATATTGCCGATGAAACACAGAAATTGCATCGGGATTGAATATAGTAGGCCCAATGCCGACTTACGTCCCGGGGGAATAATGTTAGAAACAGCCTGTATACGTGCCGTTCCTGAGAGCCCAGTATTAGACTCCGACGCACCAGTGGATGTATACTGTAACCCTTGGAGCTTCATATTGTCGATGAAACACAGAAATTGCATGGGGATTGAATAAAGTCCAGGGGGAGTAATGCTTCAAACAGTCTGTATATGTGCCGTTACTGAGAGCCAGTATTAGTTTGCGACGCACCACTGGGTGTTTACTGTAACGCTTGGAGCTTCATATTGACGATGAAACACAGAAATTACATCGGGATTGAATAAAGTCCCGGGTGAGTAATGCATCAAACAGTCTGTATATGTGCCATTACTGAGAGGCCTGTATTAGATTGCGACGCACCTCTGGGTGTTTACTGTAACCCTTGGAGCTTCATATTGACGATGAAACACTGTAATTGCATCGGTATTGAATAAAGTAGGCACATTGCCGAATTATGTCCAGGGGGAGTAATGCTTCAAACAGTTTGTATATGTGCCGTTATTGAGAGGCCAGTATTAGGTTGCGATGCACCACTGGGTGTTTACAGTAACCCCTGGATCTTCATATTGACGACGAAACACAGTAATTGCATCGGGATTGAATAAAGTAGGCACAATGCCGACTTACGTCCAGGGGGAGTAATGCTTCAAACAGTCTGTATATGTGCCGTTACTGAGAGGCCAGTATTAGATTGCGATGCCCCACTGGGTGTTTACTGTAACCCTTGGAGCTTCATATTGGTGATGAAACACAGAAATTGCATTGGAATAAAATATATAGTAGGCACAATGCTGACTTACGTCCAGGGGGAGTAATGCTTCAAACAGTCTGTATATGTGCCGTTACTGAGAGGCCAGCATTAGGTTGCGACGCACCACTGGGTGTTTACTGTACGCTTGGAGCTTCATATTGACGATGAAACACTGTAATTGCATCGGTATTGAATAAAGTAGGCACAATGCCGAATTATGTCCAGGGGGAGTAATGCTTCAAACAGTCTGTATATGTGCCGTTATTGAGAGGCCAGTATTAGGTTGCGATGCACCACTGGGTGTGTACTGTAACCCTTGGAGCTTCATATTGACGATGGAACACTGTAATTGCATCGGGATTGAATAAAGTAGGCACAATGCCGACTTACGTCCAGGGGGAGTAATGCTTCAAACAGTCTGTATATGTGCCGTTACTGAGAGGCCAGTATTAGATTGCGATGCCCCACTGGGTGTTTACTGGAACCCTTGGAGCTTCATATTGGTGATGAAACACAGAAATTGCATTCTAATTGAATATAGTAGGCACAATGCTGACTTACGTCCAGGGGGAGTAATGCTTCAAACAGTCTGTATTTGTGCCGTTACTGAGAGGCCAGTATTAGATTGCAACGAACCACTGGGTGTTTACTGTAACCCTTGGAGCTTCATATTGACGATGAAACACAGTAATTGCATCGGGATTGAATATAGTAGGCACAATGCCGACTTACGTCCAGGGGGAGTAATGCTTCAAACAGTCTGTATATGTGCCGTTACTGAGAGGCCAGTATTAGATTGCGACGCACCACTGTGTGTTTACTGTAACTCTTGGAGCTTCATATTGACGATGAAACACAGAAATAGCATCGGGATTGAATATAGTACGCACAATGGGGACTTACGTCCAGGGGAAGTAATGCTTCAAACAGTATGTGTATGTGCCGTTACTGAGAGGCCAGTATTAGATTGCGACGCACCACTGGGAGTTTACTGCAACCATAGGAGCTTCATATTGTCGATGAAACACAGATATTGCATCGGGATTAAATATAGTAGGCACAATTCCGACTTACGTCCAGGGGGAGTAATGCTTCAAACAGTCTGTATATGTGCCGTTACTGAGAGGCCAGTATTAGATTGCGACGCACCACTGGGTGTTTACTGTAACCCTTGGAGCTTCATATTGACGATGAAACACAGAAATTGCATCGTTATTGAATATAGTAGCCACAATGCCGACTTACGTCCAGTGGGAGTAATGCTTCAAACAGTCTGCATACGTGCCGTTCCTGAGAGGCCAGTATTAGATTCTGACGCACAAGTGGATGTTTACTGTAACCCTTGGAGCTTAATATTGACGATGAAACGCAGAAATTGCATCGGGATTGAATAAAGTAGGCACAATGCCGACTTACGTCCAGGGGGGGTAATGCTTCAAACAGTCTGTATATGTGCAGTTACTGAGAGGCCAGTATTAGATTGCGATGCACCACTGGGTGTTTACTGTAACCCTTGGAGCTTCATATTGATGATGAAACACAGAAATTGCATCGGGATTGAATGTAGTAGGCACAATGCCGACTTACGTCCAGGGGGAGTAATGCTACAAACAGTCTGTATACGTGCCGTTCCTAAGAGCCCAGTATTAGATTCCGACGCACAAGTGGATGTTTACTGTAACCCTTGGAGCTTCACATTGACGATGAAACACAGAAATTGCATCAGGATTGAATAAAGTAGGCACAATGCCGACTTATGTCCAGGGGGAGTAATGCCTCAAACAGTCTGTATATGTGCCGTTATTGACATCCCAGTATTAGGTTGCGACGCACCACTGGGTGTTTACTGTAACCCTTGGATCATCATATTGACGACGAAACACAGAAATTGCATCGGGATTAAATAAAGTAGGCACAATGCTGACTTACGTCCAGGGAGAGTAATGCTTCAAACAGTCTGTATATTTGCCGTTACTGAGAGGCCAGTATTAGATTCCGACGCACCAGTGGATGTTTACTGTAACCATTGAAGCTTAATATTGACGATGAAAAACAGAAATTGCATCGGGATTGAATAAAGTAGGCACAATGCCGACTTACGTCCAGGGGGAGTAATGCTTCAAACAGTCTGTATATGTGCCGTTACTAAGAGGCAAGTATTAGATTCCGACGCACCACTGGGTGTTTACTGTAACCCTTGGAGCTTCATATTGCCGATGAAACACAGAAATTGCATCGGGATTGAATAAAGTAGGCACAAAGCCGACTTACGTCCAGGGGGAGTAATGCTTCAAACAGTCTGTATATGTGCCGTGATTGAGAGGCCAGTATTAGGTTGCGACGCACCACTGGGTGTTTACTGTAACCCTTGGATCTTCATATTGCCGATGAAACACGGAAATTACATCGGTGTTGAATAAAGTAGGCACAATGCCGACTTACGTCAAGGGGGAGTAATGCTTCAAACAGTCTGTATATGTGCCGTTACTGAGAGGCCAGTATTAGATTGCGATGCACCACTGGGTGTTTACTGTAACCCTTGGAGCTTCATATTGACGATGAAACACAGAAATTGCATCGGGATTGAATATAGTAGGCACATTGCCGACTTACGTCCAGGGGGAGTAATGTTACAAACAGTCTGTATACGTGCCGTTCCTGAGAGCCCAGTATTAGATTCCGACGCACCAGTGGATGTATACTGTAACCCTTGGAGCTTCATATTGACGATGAAACACAGAAATTGCACCGGGATAGAATAAGGTAGGCACAATGCCGACTTACGTCCAGGGGGAGTAATGCTTCAAATAGTCTGTATATGTGCCGTTACTGAGAGGCCAGTATTAGATTGCGATGCACCACTGGGTGTTTACTGTAACCCTTGGAGCTTCATATTGACGATGAAACACAGAAATTGCATCGGGATTGAATAAAGATGGCATAATGCCGACTTACGACCAATGGGAGTAATGCTTCAAACAGTCTGTATATGTGCCGTTATTGAGAGGCCAGTATTAGATTCTGACGCACCAGTGGATGTTTACTGTAACCCTTGGAGCTTAATATTGACGATGAAACGCAGAAATTGCATCGGGATTGAATAAAGTAGGCACAATGCCGACTTACGTCCAGGGGGGGTAATGCTTCAAACAGTCTGTATATGTGCCGTTACTGAGAGGCCAGTATTAGATTGCGATGCACCACTGGGTGTTTACTGTAACCCTTGGAGCTTCATATTGATGATGAAACACAGAAATTGCATCGGGATTGAATGTAGTAGGCACAATGCCGACTTACGTCCAGGGGGAGTAATGCTACAAACAGTCTGTATACGTGCCGTTCCTAAGAGCCCAGTATTAGATTCCGAAGCACCAGTGGATGTTTACTGTAACCCTTGGAGCTTCACATTGACGATGAAACACAGAAATTGCATCAGGATTGAATAAAGCAGGCACAATGCCGACTTATGTCCAGGGGGAGTAATGCTTCAAACAGTCTGTATATGTGCCGTTATTGACAGGCCAGTATTAGGTTGCACCAATGGGTGTTTACTGTAACCCTTGGAGCTTCATATTGCCGATGAAACACAGAAATTGCATCGGGATTGAATGTAGTAGGCACAATGCCGACTTACGTCCAGGGGGAGTAATGCTACAAACAGTCTGTATACGTGCCGTTCCTAAGAGCCCAGTATTAGATTCCGACGCACCAGTGGATGTTTACTGTAACCCTTGGAGCTTCACATTGACGATGAAACACAGAAATTGCATCAGGATTGAATAAAGTAGGCACAATGCCGACTTATGTCCAGGGGGAGTAATGCTTCAAACAGTCTGTATATGTGCCGTTATTGACATCCCAGTATTAGGTTGCGACGCACCACTGGGTGTTTACTGTAACCCTTGGATCATCATATTGACGACGAAACACAGAAATTGCATCGGGATTAAATAAAGTAGGCACAATGCTGACTTACGTCCAGGGAGAGTAATGCTTCAAACAGTCTGTATATTTGCCGTTACTGAGAGGCCAGTATTAGATTCCGACGCACCAGTGGATGTTTACTGTAACCATTGAAGCTTAATATTGACGGTGAAAAACAGAAATTGCATCGGGATTGAATAAAGTAGGCACAATGCCGACTTACGTCCAGGGGGAGTAATGCTTCAAACAGTCTGTATATGTGCCGTTACTAAGAGGCAAGTATTAGATTCCGACGCACCACTGGGTGTTTACTGTAACCCTTGGAGCTTCATATTGCCGATGAAACACAGAAATTGCATCGGGATTAAATAAAGTAGGCACAAAGCCGACTTACGTCCAGGGGGAGTAATGCTTCAAACAGTCTGTATATGTGCCGTGATTGAGAGGCCAGTATTAGGTTGCGACGCACCACTGGGTGTTTACTGTAACCCTTGGATCTTCATATTGCCGATGAAACACGGAAATTACATCGGGATTGAATAAAGTAGGCACAATGCCGACTTACGTCAAGGGGGAGTAATGCTTCAAACAGTCTGTATATGTGCCGTTACTGAGAGGCCAGTATTAGATTGCGATGCACCACTGGGTGTTTACTGTAACCCTTGGAGCTTCATATTGACGATGAAACGCAGAAATTGCATCGGGATTGAATATAGTAGGCACATTGCCGACTTACGTCCAGGGGGAGTAATGTTACAAACAGTCTGTATACGTGCCGTTCCTGAGAGCCCAGTATTAGATTCCGACGCACCAGTGGATGTATACTGTAACCCTTGGAGCTTCATATTGACGATGAAACACTGAAATTGCACCGGGATAGAATAAGGTAGGCACAATGCCGACTTACGTCCAGGGGGAGTAATGCTTCAAACAGTCTGTATATGTGCCGTTACTGAGTGCCAGTATTAGATTGCGATGCACCACTGGGTGTTTACTGTAACCCTTGGAGCTTCATATTGACGATGAAACACAGAAATTGCATCGGGATTGAATAAAGATGGCATAATGCCGACTTACGACCAATGGGAGTAATGCTTCAAACAGTCTGTATATGTGCCGTGATTGAGAGGCCAGTATTAGATTCTGACGCACCAATGGATGTTTACTGTAACCCTTGGAGCTTAATATTGACGATGAAACGCAGAAATTGCATCGGGATTGAATAAAGTAGGCACAATGCCGACTTACGTCCAGGGGGGGTAATGCTTCAAACAGTCTGTATATGTGCCGTTACTGAGAGGCCAGTATTAGATTGCGATGCACCACTGGGTGTTTACTGTAACCCTTGGAGCTTCATATTGATGATGAAACACAGAAATTGCATCGGGATTGAATGTAGTAGGCACAATGCCGACTTACGTCCAGGGGGAGTAATGCTACAAACAGTCTGTATACGTGCCGTTCCTAAGAGCCCAGTATTAGATTCCGACGCACCAGTGGATGTTTACTGTAACCCTTGGAGCTTCACATTGACGATGAAACACAGAAATTGCATCAGGATTGAATAAAGTAGGCACAATGCCGACTTATGTCCAGGGGGAGTAATGCTTCAAACAGTCTGTATATGTGCCGTTATTGACAGGCCAGTATTAGGTTGCACCACTGGGTGTTTACTGTAACCCTTGGAGCTTCATATTGCCGATGAAACACAGAAATTGCATCGGGATTGAATAAAGTAGGCACAATGCCGACTTACATCCAGGGGGAGTAATGCATCAAACAGTCTGTATATGTGCCGTTACTGAGAGGCCAGTATTAGATTGCGATGCACCACTGGGTGTTTACTGTAACCCTTGGAGCTTCATATTGACGATGAAACACTGAAATTGCATCGGTATTGAATAAAGTCCAGAGGGAGTAATGCTTCAAACAGTCTGTATATGTGCCGTTACTGAGAGGCCAGTATTAGGTTGCGACGCACAACTGGGTGTTTACTGTAACCCTTGGAGCTTCATATTGCCGATGAAACACAGAAATTGCATCGGGATTGAATAAAGTCCAGGGGGAGTAATGCATCAAACAGTCTGTATATGTGCCGTTACTGAGAGGCCTGTATTAGATTGCGACGCACCTCTGGGTGTTTACTGTAACCCTTGGAGCTTCATATTGACGATGAAACACTGTAATTGCATCGGTATTGAATAAAGTAGGCACAATGCCGAATTATATCCAGGGGGAGTAATGCTTCAAACAGTCTGTATATGTGCCGTTATTGAGAGGCCAGTATTAGGTTGCGATGCACCACTGGGTATTTACTGTAACCCCTGGATCTTCATATTGACGACGAAACACAGTAATTGCATCGGGATTGAATAAAGTAGGCACAATGCCGACTTACGTCCAGGGGGAGTAATGCTTCAAACAGTCTGTATATGTGCCGTTACTGAGAGGCCAGTATTAGATTGCGATGCCCCACTGGGTGTTTACTGTAACCCTTGGAACTTCATATTGGTGATGAAACACAGAATTTGCATTGGAATTGAATATAGTAGGCACAATGCTGACTTACGTCCAGGGGGAGTAATGCTTCAAACAGTCTGTATTTGTGCCGTTACTGAGAGGCCAGTATTAGATTGCAACGCACCACTGGGTGATTACTGTAACCCTTGGAGCTTCATATTGACGATGAAACACAGTAATTGCATCGGGATTGAATATAGTAGGCACAATGCCGACTTACGTCCAGGGGGAGTAATGCTTCAAACAGTCTGTATATATGCCGTTACTGAGTGGCAAGTATTAGATTGCGACGCACCACTGGGTGTTTACTGTAACCCTTGGAGCTTCATATTGACGATGTAACACAGAAATTGCATCGGCATTGAATATAGTAGGCACAATGCCAACTTACGTCCATGGGGAGTAATGCTTCAAACAGCTTGTATACGTGCCGTTCCTGAGGGGCCAAAATTAGACCCCGACGCACCTATATATGTTTTTAGTAACCATTGGAGCTTCATATTGACGATGAAACACAGAAATTGCATCGGGATTGAATATAGTAGGCACAATGCCGACTTACATCCAGGGGGAGTAATGCCTCAAACAGTCTGTATACGTGCCGTTCCTGAGAGGCCAGTATTAGATTCCGACGCACCAGTGGATGTTTACTGTATCCATTGGAGCTTCATATTGACGATGAAACACAGAAATTGCATCGGGATTGAATAAAGTAAGCACAATGCCGACTTACGTCCAGGGGGAGTAATGCTTCAGTCTGTATATGTGCCGTTACTGAGAGGCCAGTATTAGATTTCGACGCACCAGTGGATGTTTACTGTAACCATTGAAGCTTCATATTGACGATGAAAAACAGAAATTGCATCGGGATTGAATAAAGTAGGCACAATGCCGACTTACGTCCAGGGGGAGTAATGCTTCAAACGGTCTGTATATGTGCCGTTATTGAGAGGCCAGTATTAGGTTGCGACCTACCACTGTGTGTTTACTGTAACCCCTGGATCTTCATATTGCCGATGAAACACGGAAATTGCATCGGGATTGAATAAAGTAGGCACAATGCCGAATTAAATCAAGGGGGAGTAATGCTTCAAACAGTCTGTATATGTGCCGTTATTGAGAGGCCAGTATTAGTTTGCGATGCACCACTGGGTGTTTACTGTAACCCTTGGAGCTTCATATTGATGATGAAACACAGAAATTGCATCGGGATTGAATATAGTAGGCACAATGCCGACTTACGTCCAGGGGGAGTAATATTACAAACAGTCTGTATACGTGCCGTTCCTGAGAGCCCAGTATTAGATTCCGACGCACCAGTGGATGTATACTGTAAGCCTTGGAGCTTCATTTTGACGATGAAACACAGAAATTGCATCGGGATTGAATATGGTAGGCACAATGCCGACTTACGTCCAGGGGGAGTAATGCTTCAAACAGTCTGTATATGTGCCGTTACTGAGAGGCCAGTATTAGATTGCGATGCACCACTGGGTGTTTACTGTAACCCTTGGAGCTTCATATTGACGATGAAACACAGAAATTGCATCGGGATTGAATAAAGTAGGCACAATGCCGACTTACGACCAATGGGAGTAATGATTCAAACAGTCTGTATATGTGCCGTTATTGAGAGGCCAGTATTAGGTTGCGACGCACCACTGGGTGTTTACTGTAACCCTTGGAGCTTCATATTGCCGATGAAACACAGAAATTGCATCGGGATTGAATAAAGTAGGCACAATGCCGACTTACGTCCAGGGGAGTAATGCATCAAACAGTCTGTATATGTGCCGTTACTGAGAGGCCAGTATTAGATTGCGATGCACCACTGGGTGTTTACTGTAACCCTTGGAGCTTCATATTGCCGATGAAACACACAAATTGCAACGGGATTGAATATAGTAGGCACAATGCCGACTTACGTCCCGGGGGAGTAATGTTACAAACAGTCTGTATACGTGCCGTTCCTGAGAGCCCAGTATTAGACTCCGACGCACCAGTGGATGTATACTGTAACCCTTGGAGCTTCATATTGACGATGAAACACAGAAATTGCATCGGGATTGAATAAAGTCCAGGGGGAGTAATGCTTCAAACAGTCTGTATATGTGCCGTTACTGAGAGGCCAGTATTAGGTTGCGACGCACCACTGGGTGTTTACTGTAACGCTTGGAGCTTCATATTGACGATGAAACACAGAAATTGCATCGGGATTGAATAAAGTCCCGGGGGAGTAATGCATCAAACAGTCTGTATATGTGCCGTTACTGAGAGGCCTGTATTAGATTGCGACGCACCTCTGGGTGTTTACTGTAACCCTTGGAGCTTCATATTGACGATGAAACACTGTAATTGCATCGGTATTGAATAAAGTAGGCACATTGCCGAATTATGTCCAGGGGGAGTAATGCTTCAAACAGTCTGTATATGTGCCGTTATTGAGAGGCCAGTATTAGGTTGCGATGCACCACTGGGTGTTTACAGTAACCCCTGGATCTTCATATTGACGACGAAACACAGTAATTGCATCGGGATTGAATAAAGTAGGCACAATGCCGACTTACGTCCAGGGGGAGTAATGCTTCAAACAGTCTGTATATGTGCCGTTACTGAGAGGCCAGTATTAGATTGCGATGCCCCACTGGGTGTTTACTGTAACCCTTCGAGCTACATATTGGTGATGAAACACAGAAATTGCATTGGAATAAAATATATAGTAGGCACAATGCTGACTTACGTCCAGGGGGAGTAATGCTTCAAACAGTCTGTATATGTGCCGTTACTGAGAGGCCAGTATTAGATTGCGACGCACCACTGGGTGTTTACTGTAACCATTGGAGCTTCATATTGACGATGAAACACAGAAATTGCATCGGGATTGAATATAGTAGGCACAATGCCGAATTACGTCCAGGGGGAGTAATGCTTCAAACAGTCTGTATATGTGCCGTTACTGAGAGGCCAGTATTAGATTGCGACGCACCACTGTGTGTTTACTGTAACCCTTGGAGCTTCATATTGCCGATGAAACACAGAAATTGCATCGGGATTGAATATAGTAGGCACAATGCCGACTTACGTCCAGGGGGAGTAATGCTTCAAACAGTCTGTATATGTGCCGTTACTGAGAGGCCAGTATTAGATTGCGACGCACCACTGGGTGTTTACTGTAACCATTGGAGCTTCATATTGACGATGAAACACAGAAATTGCATCGGGATTGAATATAGTGGGCACAATGCCGACGTACGTCCAGGGGGAGTAATGCTTCAAACAGTCTGTATATGTGCCGTTACTGAGAGGCTAGTATTAGATTGCGACGCACCACTGGGTGTTTACTGTAACCCTTGGAGCTTCATATTGACGATGAAACACTGAAATTGCATCGGTATTGAATAAAGTAGGCACATTGCCGAATTATGTCCAGGGTGAGTAGTGCTTCAAACAGTCTGTATATGTGCCGTTATTGAGAGGCCAGTATTAGGTTGCGACGCACCACTGTGTGTTTACTGTAACCCCTGCATCTTCATATTGCCGATGAAACACGGAAATTGCATCGGGATTGAATAAAGTAGGCACAATGCCGAATTACGTCAAGGGGGAGTAATGCTTCAAATAGTCTGTATATGTGCCGTTACTGAGAGGCCAGTATTAGATTGCGATGCACCACTGGGTGTTTACTGTAACCCTTGGAGCTTCATATTGACGATGAAATACAGAAATTGCATCGGGATTGAATATAGTAGGCACAATGCCGACTTACGTCCAGGGGGAGTAATGTTACAAACAGTCTGTATACGTGCCGTTCCTGAGAGCCCAGTATTAGATTCCGACGCACCAGTGGATGTATACTGTAAGCCTTGGAGCTTCATTTTGACGATGAAACACAGAAATTGCATCGGGATTGAATAAGGTAGGCACAATGCCGGCTTACGTCCAGGGGGAGTAATGCTTCAAACAGTCTGTATATGTGCCGTTACTGAGAGGCCAGTATTAGATTGCGATGCACCACTGGGTGTTTACTGTAACCCTTGGAGCTTCATATTGACGATGAAACACAGAAATTGCATCGGGATTGAATAAAGTAGGCACAATGCCGACTTACGACCAATGGGAGTAATGATTCAAACAGTCTGTATATGTGCCGTTATTGAGAGGCCAGTATTAGGTTGCGACGCACCACTGGGTGTTTACTGTAACCCTTGGAGCTTCATATTGCCGATGAAACACAGAAATTGCATCGGGATTGAATAAAGTAGGCACAATGCCGACTTACGTCCAGGGGGAGTAATGCATCAAACAGTCTGTATATGTGCCGTTACTGAGAGGCCAGTATTAGATTGCGATGCACCACTGGGTGTTTACTGTAACCCTTGGAGCTTCATATTGACGATGAAACACTGAAATTGCATCGGTATTGAATAAAGTCCAGAGGGAGTAATGCTTCAATCAGTCTGTATATGTGCCGTTACTGAGAGGCCAGTATTAGGTTGCGACGCACCACTGGGTGTTTACTGTAACCCTTGGAGCTTCATATTGCCGATGAAACACAGAAATTGCATCGGGATTGAATATAGTAGGCACAATGCCGACTTACGTCCCGGGGGAGTAATGTTACAAACAGTCTGTATACGTGCCGTTCCTGAGAGCCCAGTATTAGACTCCGACGCACCAGTGGATGTATACTGTAACCCTTGGAGCTTCATATTGACGATGAAACACAGAAATTGCATCGGGATTGAATAAAGTCCAGGGGGAGTAATGCTTCAAACAGTCTGTATATGTGCCGTTACTGAGAGGCCAGTATTAGGTTGCGACGCACCACTGGGTGTTTACTGTAACGCTTGGAGCTTCATATTGACGATGAAACACAGAAATTGCATCGGCATTGAATAAAGTCCCGGGGGAGTAATGCATCAAACAGTCTGTATATGTGCCGTTACTGAGAGGCCTGTATTAGATTGCGACGCACCTCTGGGTGTTTACTGTAACCCTTGGAGCTTCATATTGACGATGAAACACTGTAATTGCATCGGTATTGAATAAAGTAGGCACATTGCCGAATTATGTCCAGGGGGAGTAATGCTTCAAACAGTCTGTATATGTGCCGTTATTGAGAGGCCAGTATTAGGTTGCGATGCACCACTGGGTGTTTACAGTAACCCCTGGATCTTCATATTGACGACGAAACACAGTAATTGCATCGGGATTGAATAAAGTAGGCACAATGCCGACTTACGTCCAGGGGGAGTAATGCTTCAAACAGTCTGTATATGTGCCGTTACTGAGAGGCCAGTATTAGATTTCGACGCACCAGTGGATGTTTACTGTAACCATTGAAGCTTCATATTGACGATGAAAAACAGAAATTGCATCGGGATTGAATAAAGTAGGCACAATGCCGACTTACGTCCAGGGGGAGTAATGCTTCAAACGGTCTGTATATGTGCCGTTATTGAGAGGCCAGTATTAGGTTGCGACCTACCACTGTGTGTTTACTGTAACCCCTGGATCTTCATATTGCCGATGAAACACGGAAATTGCATCGGGATTGAATAAAGTAGGCACAATGCCGAATTACGTCAAGGGGGAGTAATGCTTCAAACAGTCTGTATATGTGCCGTTACTGAGAGGCCAGTATTAGATTGCGATGCACCACTGGGTGTTTACTGTAACCCTTGGAGCTTCATATTGACGATGAAACACAGAAATTGCATCGGGATTGAATATAGTAGGCACAATGCCGACTTACGTCCAGGGCGAGTAATGTTACAAACAGTCTGTATACGTGCCGTTCCTGAGAGCCCAGTATTAGATTCCGACGCACCAGTGGATGTATACTGTAAGCCTTGGAGCTTCATTTTGACGATGAAACACAGAAATTGCATCGGGATTGAATATGGTAGGCACAATGCCGACTTACGTCCAGGGGGAGTAATGCTTCAAACAGTCTGTATATGTGCCGTTACTGAGAGGCCAGTATTAGATTGCGATGCACCAC
Organism: Schistocerca cancellata; assembly: GCF_023864275.1. Classification (NCBI taxonomy): domain Eukaryota; kingdom Metazoa; phylum Arthropoda; class Insecta; order Orthoptera; family Acrididae; genus Schistocerca; species Schistocerca cancellata. The sequence goes on along the minus strand of NC_064634.1, from coordinate 464,422,143 downwards.
TGGGTGTTTACTGTAACCCTTGGAGCTTCATATTGACGATGAAACACAGAAATTGCATCGGGATTGAATAAAGTAGGCACAATGCCGACTTACGACCAATGGGAGTAATGATTCAAACAGTCTGTATATGTGCCGTTATTGAGAGGCCAGTATTAGGTTGCGACGCACCACTGGGTGTTTACTGTAACCCTTGGAGCTTCATATTGCCGATGAAACACAGAAATTGCATCGGGATTGAATAAAGTAGGCACAATGCCGACTTACGTCCAGGGGAGTAATGCATCAAACAGTCTGTATATGTGCCGTTATTGAGAGGCCAGTATTAGATTGCGATGCACCACTGGGTGTTTACTGTAACCCTTGGAGCTTCATATTGCCGATGAAACACAGAAATTGCAACGGGATTGAATATAGTAGGCACAATGCCGACTTACGTCCCGGGGGAGTAATGTTACAAACAGTCTGTATACGTGCCGTTCCTGAGAGCCCAGTATTAGACTCCGACGCACCAGTGGATGTATACTGTAACCCTTGGAGCTTCATATTGACGATGAAACACAGAAATTGCATCGGGATTGAATAAAGTCCAGGGGGAGTAATGCTTCAAACAGTCTGTATATGTGCCGTTACTGAGAGGCCAGTATTAGGTTGCGACGCACCACTGGGTGTTTACTGTAACGCTTGGAGCTTCATATTGACGATGAAACACAGAAATTGCATCGGGATTGAATAAAGTCCCGGGGGAGTAATGCATCAAACAGTCTGTATATGTGCCGTTACTGAGAGGCCTGTATTAGATTGCGACGCACCTCTGGGTGTTTACTGTAACCCTTGGAGCTTCATATTGACGATGAAACTCTGTAATTGCATCGGTATTGAATAAAGTAGGCACATTGCCGAATTATGTCCAGGGGGAGTAATGCTTCAAACAGTCTGTATATGTGCCGTTATTGAGAGGCCAGTATTAGGTTGCGATGCACCACTGGGTGTTTACAGTAACCCCTGGATCTTCATATTGACGACGAAACACAGTAATTGCATCGGGATTGAATAAAGTAGGCACAATGCCGACTTACGTCCAGGGGGAGTAATGCTTCAAACAGTCTGTATATGTGCCGTTACTGAGAGGCCAGTATTAGATTGCGATGCCCCACTGGGTGTTTACTGTAACCCTTCGAGCTACATATTGGTGATGAAACACAGAAATTGCATTGGAATAAAATATATAGTAGGCACAATGCTGACTTACGTCCAGGGGGAGTAATGCTTCAAACAGTCTGTATTTGTGCCGTTACTGAGAGGCCAGTATTAGATTGCAACGAACCACTGGGTGTTTACTGTAACCCTTGGAGCTTCATATTGACGATGAAACACAGTAATTGCATCGGGATTGAATATAGTAGGCACAATGCCGAATTACGTCCAGGGGGAGTAATGCTTCAAACAGTCTGTATATGTGCCGTTACTGAGAGGCCAGTATTAGATTGCGACGCACCACTGTGTGTTTACTGTAACCCTTGGAGCTTCATATTGCCGATGAAACACAGAAATTGCATCGGGATTGAATATAGTAGGCACAATGCCGACTTACGTCCAGGGGGAGTAATGCTTCAAACAGTCTGTATATGTGCCGTTACTGAGAGGCCAGTATTAGATTGCGACGCACCACTGGGTGTTTACTGTAACCATTGGAGCTTCATATTGACGATGAAACACAGAAATTGCATCGGGATGAATATAGTGGGCACAATGCCGACGTACGTCCAGGGGGAGTAATGCTTCAAACAGTCTGTATATGTGCCGTTACTTAGAGGCTAGTATTAGATTGCGACGCACCACTGGGTGTTTACTGTAACCCTTGGAGCTTCATATTGACGATGAAACACTGAAATTGCATCGGTATTGAATAAAGTAGGCACATTGCCGAATTATGTCCAGGGGGAGTAGTGCTTCAAACAGTCTGTATATGTGCCGTTATTGAGAGGCCAGTATTAGGTTGCGACGCACCACTTTGTGTTTACTGTAACCCCTGGATCTTCATATTGCCGATGAAACACGGAAATTGCATCGGGATTGAATAAAGTAGGCACAATGCCGAATTACGTCAAGGGGGAGTAATGCTTCAAACAGTCTGTATATGTCCCGTTACTGAGAGGCCAGTATTAGATTGCGATGCACCACTGGGTGTTTACTGTAACCCTTGGAGCTTCATATTGACGATGAAATACAGAAATTGCATCGGGATTGAATATAGTAGGCACAATGCCGACTTACGTCCAGGGGGAGTAATGTTACAAACAGTCTGTATACGTGCCGTTCCTGAGAGCCCAGTATTAGATTCCGACGCACCAGTGGATGTATACTGTAAGCCTTGGAGCTTCATTTTGACGATGAAACACAGAAATTGCATCGGGATTGAATAAGGTAGGCACAATGCCGACTTACGTCCAGGGGGAGTAATGCTTCAAACAGTCTGTATATGTGCCGTTACTGAGAGGCCAGTATTAGATTGCGATGCACCACTGGGTGTTTACTGTAACCCTTGGAGCTTCATATTGACGATGAAACACAGAAATTGCATCGGGATTGAATAAAGTAGGCACAATGCCGACTTACGACCAATGGGAGTAATGATTCAAACAGTCTGTATATGTGCCGTTATTGAGAGGCCAGCATTAGGTTGCGACGCACCACTGGGTGTTTACTGTAACCCTTGGAGCTTCATATTGCCGATGAAACACAGAAATTGCATCGGGATTGAATAAAGTAGGCACAATGCCGACTTACGTCCAGGAGGAGTAATGCATCAAACAGTCTGTATATGTGCCGTTACTGAGAGGCCAGTATTAGATTGCGATGCACCACTGGGTGTTTACTGTAACCCTTGGAGCTTCATATTGACGATGAAACACTGAAATTGCATCGGTATTGAATAAAGTCCAGAGGGAGTAATGCTTCAAACAGTCTGTATATGTGCCGTTACTGAGAGGCCAGTATTAGGTTGCGACGCACCACTGGGTGTTTACTGTAACCCTTGGAGCTTCATATTGCCGATGAAACACAGAAATTGCATCGGGATTGAATATAGTAGGCACAATGCCGACTTACGTCCCGGGGGAGTAATGTTACAAACAGTCTGTATACGTGCCGTTCCTGAGAGCCCAGTATTAGACTCCGACGCACCAGTGGATGTATACTGTAACCCTTGGAGCTTCATATTGACGATGAAACACAGAAATTGCATCGGGATTGAATAAAGTCCAGGGGGAGTAATGCTTCAAACAGTCTGTATATGTGCCGTTACTGAGAGGCCAGTATTAGGTTGCGACGCACCACTGGGTGTTTACTGTAACGCTTGGAGCTTCATATTGACGATGAAACACAGAAATTGCATCGGGATTGAATAAAGTCCCGGGGGAGTAATGCATCAAACAGTCTGTATATGTGCCGTTACTGAGAGGCCTGTATTAGATTGCGACGCACCTCTGGGTGTTTACTGTAACCCTTGGAGCTTCATATTGACGATGAAACACTGTAATTGCATCGGTATTGAATAAAGTAGGCACATTGCCGAATTATGTCCAGGGGGAGTAATGCTTCAAACAGTCTGTATATGTGCCGTTATTGAGAGGCCAGTATTAGGTTGCGATGCACCACTGGGTGTTTACAGTAACCCCTGGATCTTCATATTGACGACGAAACACAGTAATTGCATCGGGATTGAATAAAGTAGGCACAATGCCGACTTACGTCCAGGGGGAGTAATGCTTCAAACAGTCTGTATATGTGCCGTTACTGAGAGGCCAGTATTAGATTGCGATGCCCCACTGGGTGTTTACTGTGACCCTTGGAGCTTCATATTGGTGATGAAACACAGAAATTGCATTGGAATAAAATATATAGTAGGCACAATGCTGACTTACGTCCAGGGGGAGAAATGCTTCAAACAGTCTGTATTTGTGCCGTTACTGAGAGGCCAGTATTAGATTGCAACGAACCACTAGGTGTTTACTGTAACCCTTGGAGCTTCATATTGACGATGAAACACAGTAATTGCATCGGGATTGAATATAGTAGGCACAATGCCGAATTACGTCCAGGGGGAGTAATGCTTCAAACAGTCTGTATATGTGCCGTTACTGAGAGGCCAGTATTAGATTGCGACGCACCACTGTGTGTTTACTGTAACCCTTGGAGCTTCATATTGCTGATGAAACACAGAAATTGCATCGGGATTGAATATAGTAGGCACAATACCGACTTACGTCCCGGGGGAGTAATGTTACAAACAGTCTGTATACATGCCGTTCCTGAGAACCCAGTATTAGACTCCGACGCACCAGTGGATGTATACTGTAACCCTTGGAGCTTCATATTGACGATGAAACACAGATATTGCATCGGGATTGAATAAAGTCCAGGGGGAGTAATGCTTCAAACAGTCTGTATATGTGCCGTTACTGAGAGGCCAGTATTAGGTTGCGACGCACCACTGGGTGTTTACTGTACGCTTGGAGCTTCATATTGACGATGAAACACAGATATTGCATCGGGATTGAATAAAGTCCCGGGGGAGTAATGCATCAAACAGTCTGTATATGTGCCGTTACTGAGAGGCCTGTGTTAGATTGCGACGCACCTCTGGGTGTGTACTGTAACCCTTGGAGCTTCATATTGACGATGAAACACTGTAATTGCATCGGTATTGAATAAAGTAGGCACAATGCCGAATTATGTCCAGGGGGAGTAATGCTTCAAACAGTCTGTATATGTGCCGTTATTGAGAGGCCAGTATTAGGTTGCGATGCACCACTGGGTGTTTACTGTAACCCCTGGATCTTCATATTGACGACGAAACACAGTAATTGCATCGGGATTGAATAAAGTAGGCACAATGCCGACTTACGTCCAGGGGGAGTAATGCTTCAAACAGTCTGTATATGTGCCGTTACTGAGAGGCCAGTATTAGATTGCGATGCCCCACTGGGTGTTTACTGTAACCCTTGGAGCTTCATATTGGTGATGAAACAGAGAAATTGCATTCTAATTGAATATAGTAGGCACAATGCTGACTTACGTCCAGGGGGATTAATGCTTCAAACAGTCTGTATTTGTGCCGTTACTGAGAGGCCAGTATTAGATTGCAACGAACCACTGGGTGTTTACTGTAACCCTTGGAGCTTCATATTGACGATGAAACACAGTAATTGCATCGGGATTGAATATAGTAGGCACAATGCCGACTTACGTCCAGGGGGAGTAATGCTTCAAACAGTCTGTATATGTGCCGTTACTGAGAGGCCAGTATTAGATTGCGACGCACCACTGTGTGTTTACTGTAACTCTTGGAGCTTCATATTGACGATGAAACACAGAAATTGCATCGGGATTGAATATAGTACGCACAATGGGGACTTACGTCCAGGGGAAGTAATGCTTCAAACAGTCTGTGTGTGTGCCGTTACTGAGAGGCCAGTATTAGATTGCGACGCACCACTGGGAGTTTACTGCAACCATAGGAGCTTCATATTGTCGATGAAACACAGATATTGCATCGGGATTAAATATAGTAGGCACAATTCCGACTTACGTCCAGGGGGAGTAATGCTTCAAACAGTCTGTATATGTGCCGTTACTGAGAGGCCAGTATTAGATTGCGACGCACCACTGGGTGTTTACTGTAACCCTTGGAGCTTCATATTGACGATGAAACACAGAAATTGCATCGTTATTGAATATAGTAGCCACAATGCCGACTTACGTCCAGTGGGAGTAATGCTTCAAACAGTCTGCATACGTGCCGTTCCTGAGAGGCCAGTATTAGATTCTGACGCACCAGTGGATGTTTACTGTAACCATTGAAGCTTAATATTGACGATGAAAAACAGAAATTGCATCGGGATTGAATAAAGTAGGCACAATGCCGACTTACGTCCAGGGGGAGTAATGCTTCAAACAGTCTGTATATGTGCCGTTACTAAGAGGCAAGTATTAGATTCCGACGCACCACTGGGTGTTTACTGTAACCCTTGGAGCTTCATATTGCCGATGAAACACAGAAATTGCATCGGGATTGAATAAAGTAGGCACAAAGCCGACTTACGTCCAGGGGGAGTAATGCTTCAAACAGTCTGTATATGTGCCGTTATTGAGAGGCCAGTATTAGGTTGCGACGCACCACTGGGTGTTTACTGTAACCCTTGGATCTTCATATTGCCGATGAAACACGGAAATTACATTGGGATTGAATAAAGTAGGCACAATGCCGACTTACGTCAAGGGGGAGTAATGCTTCAAACAGTCTGTATATGTGCCGTTACTGAGAGGCCAGTATTAGATTGCGATGCACCACTGGGTATTTACTGTAACCCTTGGAGCTTCATATTGACGATGAAACACTGAAATTGCATCGGTATTGAATAAAGTCCAGAGGGAGTAATGCTTCAAACAATCTGTATATGTGCCGTTACTGAGAGGCCAGTATTAGGTTGCGACGCACCACTGGGTGTTTACTGTAACCCTTGGAGCTTCATATTGCCGATGAAACACAGAAATTGCATCGGGATTGAATAAAGTCCAGGGGGAGTAATGCATCAAACAGTCTGTATATGTGCCGTTACTGAGAGGCCTGTATTAGATTGCGACGCACCTCTGGGTGTTTACTGTAACCCTTGGAGCTTCATATTGACGATGAAATACTGTAATTGCATCGGTATTGAATAAAGTAGGCACAATGCCGAATTATGTCCAGGGGGAGTAATGCTTCAAACAGTCTGTATATGTGCCGTTATTGAGAGGCCAGTATTAGGTTGCGATGCACCACTGGGTTTTTACTGTAACCCCTGGATCTTCATATTGACGACGAAACACAGTAATTGCATCGGGATTGAATAAAGTAGGCACAATGCCGACTTACGTCCAGGGGGAGTAATGCTTCAAACAGTCTGTATATGTGCCGTTACTGAGAGGCCAGTATTAGATTGCGATGCCCCACTGGGTGTTTACTGTAACCCTTGGAACTTCATATTGGTGATGAAACACAGAAATTGCATTGGAATTGAATATAGTAGGCACAATGCTGACTTACGTCCAGGGGGAGTAATGCTTCAAACAGTCTGTACTTGTGCCGTTACTGAGAGGCCAGTATTAGATTGCAACGCACTACTGGGTGTTTACTGTAACCCTTGGAGCTTCATATTGACGATGAAACACAGTAATTGCATCGGGATTGAATATAGTAGGCACAATGCCGAATTACGTCCAGGGGGAGTAATGCTTCAAACAGTCTGTATATATGCCGTTACTGAGTGGCCAGTATTAGATTGCGACGCACCACTGGGTGTTTACTGTAACCCTTGGAGCTTCATATTGACGATGTAACACAGAAATTGCATCGGCATTGAATATAGTAGGCACAATGCCAACTTACGTCCATGGGGAGTAATGCTTCAAACAGCTTGTATACGTGCCGTTCCTGAGGGGCCAAAATTAGACCCCGACGCACCTATAGATGTTTTTAGTAACCATTGGAGCTTCATATTGACGATGAAACACAGAAATTGCTTCGGGATTGAATAAAGTAAGCACAATGCCGACTTACGTATAGGGGGAGTAATGCTTCAAACAGTCTGTATACGTGCCGTTACTGAGAGGCCAGTATTAGATTGCGATGCACCACCGGGTGTCTACTGTAACCCTTGGAGCTTCATATTGACGATGGAACACAGAAATTGCATCAGGATTGAATAATGTAGGCACAATGCCGACTTACGTCCAGGGGGGGTAATGCTTCAAACAGTCTGTATACGTGCCGTTACTGAGAGGCCAGTATTAGATTGCGACGCACCACTGTGTGTTTACTATAACTCTTGGAGCTTCATATTGACGATGAAACACAGAAATTGCATCGGGATTGAATATAGTAGGCACAATGGGGACTTACGTCCAGGGGGAGTAATGCTTCAAACATTCTGTATACGTGCCGTTACTGAGAGGCCAGTATTAGATTGCGACGCGCCAGTGGATGTTTACTGTAACCATTGGAGCTTCATATTGACGATGAAACACAGAAATTGCATCGCGATTGAATAAAGTAAGCACAATGCCGACTTACGTCCAGGGCTAGTAATGCTTCAAACTGTCTGTATATGTGCCGTTACTGAGAGGCCAGTATTATATTGCGATGCGCCACTGGGTGTATACTGTAACCCTTGGAGCTTCATATTGACGATGAAACACAGAAATTGCATCAGGATTGAAGAAAGTAGGCACAATGCCGACTTACGTCCAGGGGGGGTAATGCTTCAAACAGTGAGTATTCGTGCCATTACTGAGAGGCCAGTATTAGATTGCGACGCACCACTGTGTGTTTACTACAACACTTGGAGCTTCATATTGACGATGAAACACAGATATTGCATCGGCATTGAATATAGTAGGCACTATTCCGACTTACGTCGAGGGGGAGTAATGCTTCAAACAGTCTGTATATGTGCCGTTACTGAGAGGCCAGTATTAGATTGCGACGCACCACTGGGCATTTACTTTATCCCGTGGAGCTTCCTATTGACGATGAAACACAGAAATTGCATCGTTATTGAATATAGTAGGCACAATGCCGACCTACGTCCAGTGGGAGTAATGCTTCAAACAGTCTGCATACGTGCCGTTCCTGAGAGGCCAGTATTAGATTCTGACGCAACAGTGGATTTTTACTGTAACCCTTGGAGCTTCATATTGACGATGAAACACAGAAATTGCATCGGGATTGAATATAGTAGGTACAATGCCGACTTACGTCCAGGGGGAGTAATGCTTCAAATAGTCTGTATATGTGCTGTTACTGAGAGGCTAGTATTAGATTGCGACGCACCACTGGGTGTTTACTGTAACCCTTGGAGCTCCATATTGACGATGAAACACAGAAATTGCATCGGGATTAAATATAGTAGGCATAATGTCGACTTACGTCCAGGGGGATTAATGCTCCAAACAGTCTGTATTTGTGCCGTTACTGAGAGGCCAGTATTAGATTGCGACGCACTACTGGGTGTTTACTGTAACCCTTGGAGCTTCATTTTGACGATGAAGCACAGAAATTACATCGGGATTGAATATAGTAGGCACAATGCCGACTTACTTCCAGGGGGAGTAATGCTTCAAACAGTCTGCATACGTGCCGTTCCTGAGAGGCCAGTATTAGATTCCGACACACCAGTGGATGTTTACTGTAACCATTGGAGCTTCATATTGACGATTAAACGCAGAAATTGCATCGGGATTGATTAAAGTTGGCACAATGCCGACTTACGTCCAGGGGGAGTAGTGCTTCAAACAGTCTGTATATGTGCCGTTGCTGAGAGGCCAGTATTAGGTTGCGACGCACCACTGGGTGTTTACTGTAACGCTTGGAACTTCATATTGACGATGAAACACAGAAATTGCATCGGGATTGAATATAGTAGGCACAATGCCAAATTACGTCCAGGGGGGGGGGGTAATGAATCAAACAATCTGTATATGTGCCGTTACTGAGAAGCCAGTATTAGATTGCGACACACCACTGTGTGTTAACTGTATATCTTGGAGCTTCATATTGACGATGAAACACAGAAATTGCATCGGGATTGAATATAGTAGGCACAATGGGGACTTACGTGCAAGGGGAGTAATGCTTCAAACAGTCTGTATATGTGCTGTTACTGAGAGGCCAGTATTAGATAGCGACGCACCACTGGGTGTTTACTGTAACCCTTGGAGCTTCGTATTGACGATGAAACACAGAAATTGCATCGGGATTGAATAAAGTAGCCACAATGCCGACTTATGTCCAGGGGGAGTAATGCTTCAAACAGTCTGTATATGTGCCAGTATCAGGTTGCGACGCACCACTGGGTGTTTACTGTAACCCTTGGATCTTCATATTGACGACGAAACACAGTAATTGCATCGGTATTGAATAAAGTAGGCACAATGCCGACTTTCGTCCAGGGGGAGTAATGCTTCAAACAGTCTGTATATGTGCCGTTCCTGAGAGGCCAGTATTAGATTCCGACGCACCAGTGGATGTTTACTGTAACCCTTGGAGCTTCATATTGACGATGAAACACAGAAATTGCATCGGGATTGAATATAGTAGGCACAATGCCGACTTACGTCCAGGCGGAGCAATGCTTCAAACAGTCTGTATATGTGCTGTTACTGAGAGACCAGTATTAGATTGCGACGCACCACTGGGTGTTTACTGTAACCCTTGGAGGTTCATATTGACGATGAAACACAGAAATTGTATCGGGATGGAACAAAGTCCAGGGGGAGTAATGCTTCAAACAGTCTGTATATGTGCCGTTACTGAGAGGCCAGTATTAGATTGCGATGCCCCACTGGGTGTTGACTGTAACCCTTGGAGCTTCATATTGGTGATGAAACACAGAAATTGCATTGGAAACGATTATACTAGGCACAATGCTGACTTACGTCCAGGGGGAGTAATGCTTCAAACAGTCTGTATATGTGCCGTTACTGAGAGGCCAGCATTAGATTGCGACGCACCACTGGATGTTTACTGTAACCCTTGGAGTTTCATATCGACGATGAAACTCAAAAATTGCATCGGGATTGAATATAGTAGGCACAATGCCGACTTACGTCCAGGGGGAGTAATGCTTCAAACAGTCTGTATATGTGCCGTTACTGAGAGGCCGGTATTAGATTGCGACGCACCACTGGGTGTTTACTGTAACCATTGGAGCTTCATATTGACGATGAAACACAGAAATTGCATCGGGATTGTATGTAGTAGGCACAATGCCGACGTACGCCCAGGGGGAGTAATGCTTCAAACAGTCTGTATATGTGCCGTTACTGTGAGGCCAGTATTAGATTGCGACGCACCACTGCGTGTTTACTGTAACCCTTGGAGCTTCATATTGACGATATAACACAGAAATTGCATCGGCATTGAATATAGTAGGCACAATGCCGACTTACGTCCAGGGGGAGTAATGCTTCAAACAGTCTGTATATCTGCCGTTACTGAGAGGCCAGTATTAAGTTGCGACAGACCACTAGGTGTTTACTGTAACCCTTGGAGCTTCATATTGACGATGAAACACAGAAATTGCATCGGGATTGAATATAGTAGGCACAATGCCGACTTACGTCCAGGGGGAGTAATGCTTCAAACAGTCTGTATATGTGCCGTTACTGAGAGGCCAGTATTAGATTGCGACGCACCACTGGGTGTTTACTGTAACCCTTGGAACTTCATATTGACGACGAAACACAGAAATTGCATCGGGATTGAATATAGTAGGCACAATGCAGACTTACGTCCAGGGGGAGTAATTCTTCAAACAGTCTGTATACGTGCCGTTACTGAGAGGCCAGTATTAGATTGCGATGCACCACTGGGTGTTTACTGTAACCCTTGGAGCTTCATATTGACGATGAAACACAGAAATTGCATTAGGATTGAATAAAGTAGGCACAATGCCGACTTACGTCCAGGGGGATAATGCTTCAAACAGTCTGTATATGTGCCGTTACTGAGAGGCCAGTATTAGATTGCGACGCACAACTGTGTGTTTACTGTAACTCTTGGAGCTTCATATTGACGATGAAACACAGAAATTGGATCGGGATTGAATATAGACGCACAATGGGGACTTACGTCCAGGGGAAGTAATGCTTCAAACAGTCTGTGTATGTGCCGTTACTGAGAGGCCAGTATTAGATTGCGACGCACCACTGGGTGTTTACTGTAACCCTTGGAGCTTCATATTGACGATGAAACACAGAAATTGCATCGTTATTGAATATAGTAGCCACAATGCCGACTTACGTCCAGTGGGAGTAATGCTTCAAACAGTCTGCATACATGCCGTTCCTGAGAGGCCAGTATTAGATTCTGACGCACCAGTGGATGTTTACTTTAACCCTTGGAGCTTAATATTGACGATGAAATGCAGAAATTGCATCGGGATTGAATAAAGTAGGCACAATGCCGACTTACGTCCAGGGGGGATAATGCTTCAAACAGTCTGTATATGTGCCGTTACTGAGAGGCCAGTATTAGATTGCGATGCACCACTGGGTGTTTACTGTAACCCTTGGAGCTTCATATTGACGATGAAACACAGAAATTGCATCGGGATTGAATGTAGTAGGCACAATGCCGACTTACGCCCAGGGGGAGTAATGCTACAAACAGTCTGTATACGTGCCGTTCCTGAGTGCCCAGTATTAGATTCCGACGCACCAGTGGATGTTTACTGTAACCATTGGAGCTTCATATTGACGATGAAACACAGAAATTGCATCAGGATTGAATAAAGTAGGCACAATGCCGACTTACGTCCCGGGGAGGTAATGCTTCAAACAGTCTGTATATGTGCCGTTACTGAGAGGCCAGTATTGGATTGCGACGCACCACTGTGTGTTTACTGTAACTCTTGGAGCTTCATATTGACGATGAAACACAGAAATTGCATCGGGATTGAATATAGTAGGAACAATGGGGACTTACGTCCAAGGGGAGTAATGCTTCAAACAGTCTGTATATGTGCTGTTACTGAGAGGCCAGTATTAGATTGCGACGCACCACTGGGTGTTTACTGTAACCATTGAAGCTTCATATTGACAATGAAAAACAGAAATTGCATCGGGATTGAATAAAGTAGGCACAATGCCGAATTACGTCCAGGGGGAGTAATGCTTCAAACAGTCTGTATATGTGCCGTTACTGAGAGGCCAGTATTAGTTTCTGACGCACCAGTGGATGTTTACTGTAACCATTGAAGCTTCATATTGACGATGAAAAACAGAAATTGCATCGGGATTGAATAAAGTAGGCACAATGCCGACTTACGTCCAGAGGGAGTAATGCTTCAAACGGTCTGTATATGTGCCGTTACTAAGAGGCCAGTATTAGATTGCGACGCACCACTGGGTGTTTACTGTAACCCTTGGAGCTTCATATTGACGATGAAACACAGAAATTGCATCGGGATTGAGTATAGTAGGCACAATGCCGACTTACGTCCAGGGGGAGTAATGCTTTAAACAGTCTGTATACGTGCCGTTCCTGAGGGGCCAGAATTAGATCCCGACGCACCAGTGGATGTTTTTAGTAACCATTGGAGCCTCATATTGACGATGAAACACAGAAATTGCATCGGGATTGAATGAAGTAGGCACAATGCCGACTTACGTCCAGGGGGAGTAATGCTTCAAACAATATGTTATGTGCCGTTCCTGAGAGGCCAGTATTAGATTCCGACGCACCAGTGGATGTTTACTGTAACCATTGGAGCTTCATATTGACGATGAAAAACAGAAATTGCATCGGGATTGCAGAAAGTAGGCACTATGCCGACTTATGTCCAGGGGGAGTAATGCTTAATCAGTCTGTATATGTGCCGTTACTGAGAGGTTAGTATTAGGTTGCGACGCACCACTGGGTGTTTACTGTAACCCTGGAGCTTCATATTGCCGATGAAACACAGAAATTGCATCGGGATTGTATAAAGTAGGCACAATGCCGACTTACGTCCAGGGGGAGTTTTGCTTCAAACATTCTGTATATGTGCCGTTATTGAGAGGCCAGTATTAGGTTGCGACCCACCACTGGGTGTTTACTGTAACCCTTGGATCTTCATATTGCCGATGAAACACAGAAATTGCATCGGGATTGAATAAAGTAGGCACAATGCCGACTTACGTCCAGGGGGAGTAATGCTTCAAACAGTCTGTATATGTGCCGTTACTGAGAGTCCAGTATTAGATTGCGATGCACCACTGGGTGTTTACTGTAACCCTTGGAGCTTCATATTGACGATGAAACACAGAAATTGCATCGGGATTGAGTATAGTAGGCACAATGCCGACTTACGTCCAGGGGGAGTAATGTTACAAACAGTCTGTATACGTGCCGATCCTGAGAGCCCAGTATTAGATTCCGACGCACCAGTGGATGTATACTGTAACCCTTGGAGCTTCATATTGACGATGAAACACAGAAATTGCATCGGGATTGAATAAGGTAGGCACAATGGGGACTTACGTCCAGGGGGAGTAATGCTTCAAACAGTCTGTATATGTGCCGTTACTGAGAGGCCAGTATTAGATTGCGATGCACCACTGTGTGTTTACTATAACCCTTGGAGCTTCATATTGACGATGAAACACAGAAATTGCATCGGGATTGTATAAAGTAGGCACAATGCCGACTTACGACCAGGGGGAGTAATGCTTCAAACAGTCTGTATATGTGCCGTTATTGTGAGGCCAGTATTAGGATGCGACGCACCACTGGGTGTTTACTGTAACCCTTGGAGCTTCATATTGCCAATGAAACACAGAAATTGCATCGGGATTGAATAAAGTAGGCACAATGCCGACTTATGTCCAGGGGGAGTAATGCCTCAAACAGTCTGTATATGTGCCGTTATTGAGAGGCCAGTGCTAGGTTGCGACGCACCACTGGGTGTTTACTGTAACCCTTGGAGCTTCATCTTGCCGATGAAACACAGAAATTGCATCGGGATTAAATAAAGTAGGCACAATGCCGACTTACGTCCAGGGGGAGTAATGCATCAAACAGTCTGTATATGTGCCGTTACTGAGAGGCCAGTATTAGATTGCGATGCACCACTGGGTGTTTACTGTAACCCTTGGAGCTTCATATTGACGATGAAACACTGAAATTGCATCGGTATTGAATAAAGTCCAGAGGGAGTAATGCTTCAAACAGTCTATATATGTGCCATTACTGAGAGGCCAGTATTAGGTTGCGACGCACCACTGGGTGTTTACTGTAAACCTTGGAGCTTCATATTGCCGATGAAACACAGAAATTGCATCAGGATTGAATATAGTAGGCACAATTCCGACTTACGTCCCGGGGGAGTAATGTTAATAACAGTCTGTATACGTGCCGTTCCTGAGAGCCCAGTATTAGACTCCGACGCACCAGTGGATGTATACTGTAACCCTTGGAGCTTCATATTGACGATGAAACACAGAAATTGCATCGGGATTGAATAAAGTCCAGGGGGAGTAATGCTTCAAACAGTCTGTATATGTGCCGTTACTGAGAGGCCAGTATTAGGTTGAGACGCACCACTGTGTGTTTACTGTAACGCTAGGAGCTTCATATTGACGATGAAACACAGTAATTGCATCAGGATTGAATAAAGTCCAGGTGGAGTAATGCTTCAAACAGTCTGTATATGTGCCGTTACTGAGAGGCCTGCATTAGATTGCGACGCACATCTGGGTGTTTACTGTAACCCTTGGAGCTTCATATGGACGATGAAACACTGAAATTGCTTCGGTATTGAATAAAGTTGGCACAATGCCGACTTATGTCCAGGGGGAGTAATGCTTCAAACAGTCTTTATATGTGCCGTTATTGAGAGGCCAGTATTAGGTTGCGATGCACCACTGGGTGTTTACTGTAACCCCTGGATCTTCATATTGACGACGAAACACAGTAATTGCATCGGGTTGAATAAAGTAGGCACAATGCCGAGTTAAGTCCAGGGAGAGTAAGGCTTCAAACAGTCTGTATATGTGCCGTTACTGAGAGGCCAGTATTAGATTGCGATGCCCCACTGGGTGTTTACTGTAACCCTTGGAGCTTCATATTGGTGATGAAACACAGAAATTGCATTGGAATTGAATATAGTAGGCACAATGCTTACTTACGTCCAGGGGGAGTAATGCTTCAAACAGTCTGTATATGTGCCGTTACTGAGAGGCCAGTATTAGATTGCGACGCACCACTGGGTGTTTACTGTAACCTTCGGAGCTTCATATTCACGATGAAACACAGAAATTGCATCGGGATTGAATATAGTAGGCACAATGCCGAATTACGTCCAGGGGGAGTAATGCTTCAAACAGCCTGTACATGTACCGTTACTGAGAGGCCAGTATTAGATTGCGACGCACCACTGGGTGTTTACTGTAACCCTTGGAGCTTCATATTGACCATGAAACACAGAAATTGCATCGGCATTGAATATAGTAGGCATAATGCCGGCTTACGTCCATGGGGAGTAATGCTTCAAAGAGTCTGTATACGTGCCGTTCCTGAGGGGCCAGAATTAGATCCCGACGCACCTATGGATGTTTTTAGTAACCATTGGAGCTTCATATTGACGATGAAACACAGAAATTGCATCGGGATTGAATAAAGTAAGCACAATGCCGACTTACGTATAGGGGGAGTAATGCTTCAAACAGTCTGTATATGTGCCGTTATTGAGAGGCCAGTATTAGGTTGCGTCGCACCACTGGGTGTTTACTGTAACCATAGGATCTTCATACTGCCGATGAAACACAGAAATTGCATCGGGATTGAATAAAGTAGGCACAATGCCGACTTATGTCCAGGGGGAGTAATGCTTCAAACAGTCTGTATATGTGCCGTTACTGAGAGGCCAGTATTAGATTGCGATGCACCACTGGGTGTTTACTGTAACCACAGGAGCTTCATATTGACGAAGAAACACAGAAATTGCATCGGGATTGAATATAGTAGGCACAATGCCGACTTACATCCAGGGGGAGTAAGGTTACAAACAGTCTGTATACGTGCCGTTCCTGTGAGCCCAGTATTAGTTTCCGACGCACCAATGGATGTTTACTGTAACCCTTGGAGTTCATAGTGACGATGAAACACAGAAATTCCTTCGGGATTGAATAAAGTCCAGGGGGAGTAATGCTTCAAACAGTCTGTATATGTGCCGTTACTGAGAGGCCAGTATTAGGTTGCGACGCACCATTGGGTGTTTACTGTAACGCTTGGAGCTTCATATTGACGATGAAACACAGAAATTGCATCGGGATTGAATAAAGTAGGCACAATGCCGACTAACGTCCAGGGGGGGTAATGCTTCAAACAGTCTGCATATGTGCCGTTACTGAGAGGCCAGTATTAAATTGCGATGCCCCACTGGGTGTTTACTGTAACCCTTGGAGCTTCATATTAGTGATGAAACACAGAAATTGCATTGGAATTGAATAAAGTAGGCACAATGCCGACTTACGTCCAGGGGGGGTAATGCTTCAAACAGTCTGTATATGTGCCGTTACTGAGAGGCGAGTATTAGATTGCGACGCACCTCTGTGTGTTTACTGTAACTCTTGGAGCTTCATATTGACGATGAAACACAGAAATTGCATCGGGATTTATATAGTAGGCACAATGGGGACTTACGTCCAGGGGGAGTAATGCTTCAAACAGTCTTTATATGTGCCGTTACTGAGAGGCCAGTATTAGATTCCGACGCACCACTGGGTGTTAACTGCAACCCTTGGAGCTTCATATTGACGATGAATCACAGAAATTGCATCGGGATTGAATATAGTAGGCACAATGCCGACTTACGTCCAGGAAGAGTAATGCTTCAAACAGTATGCATACGTGCCGTTCCTGAGAGGCCAGTATTTGATTCCGACGCACCAGTGGATGTTTACTGTAACCATTGGAGCTTCATATTGACGATGAAACACAGAAATTGCATCGGGATTGAATATAGTAGGCAAAATGCCGACTTACGTCCAGGGGGAGTAATGCTTCAAACAGTCTGTATATGTGCCGTTACTTAGAGGCCAGTATTAGATTGCGTCGCACCACTGGGAGTTTACTGTAACCATTGGAGCTTCATATTGTCGATGAACTACAGATATTGCATCGGGATTGAATATAGTAGGCACAATACCGACTTACGTCCAGGGGGAATAATGCTTCAAACAGTCTGTATACGTGCCGTTCCTGAGAGGCCAGTATTAGATTGCGTCGCACCACTGGGAGTTTACTGTAACCATTGGAGCTTCATATTGTCGATGAACTACAGATATTGCATCGGGATTGAATATAGTAGGCACAATTCCGACTTACGTCCAGGGGGGGGTAATGCTTCAAACAGTCTGTATATGTGCCGTTACTGAGAGGCCAGTATTAGATTGCGACGCACCACTGTGTGTTTACTGTAACTCTTAGAGCTTCATATTGACGATGAAACACAGAAATTGCATCGGGATTGAATATAGTAGGCACAATGGGGACTTTCGTCCAGGGAAAGTATTGCTTCAAACAGTCTGTGTATGTGCCGTTATTGAGAGGCCGGTATTAAATTGCGTCGCACCACTGGGAGTTTACTGTAACCATTGGAGCTTAGTATTGTCGATGAACTACAGATATTGCATCGGGATTGAATATAGTAGGCACAATTCCGATTTACGTCCAGGGGGAGTAATGCTTCAAACAGTCTGTATATGTGCCGTTACTGAGAGGCCAGTATTAGATTCCGACACACCAGTGGATGTTTACTGTAACCCTTGGAGTTCATATTGACGATGAAACACAGAAATTGCATCGGGATTGAATAAAGTCCAGGGGGAGTAATGCTTCAAACAGTCTGTATATGTGCCGTTACTGAGAGGCCAGTATTAGGTTTCGACGCACCACAGGGTGTTTACTGTAACGCTTGGGGCTTCATATTGACGATGAAACACAGAAATTGCATCGGGATTGAATATAGTAGGCACAATGCCGAATTACGTCCAGGGGGAGTAATGCTTCAAACAGTCTGTATATCTGCGTTACTGAGAGGCCAGTATTAGGTTGCGACACACCACTGGGTGTTTACTGTAACCCTTGGACCTTCATATTGACGATGAAACACAGAAATTGCAACGGGATTGAATATAGTAGGCACAATGCCGACTTACGTCCAGGGGGAGTAATGCTTCAAACAGTCTGTATATGTGCCGTTACTGAGAGGCCAGTATTAGATTCCGACGCACCACTGGGTGTTAACTGCAACCCTTGGAGCTTCATATTGACGATGAAACACAGAAAATGCATCGGGATTGATTATAGTAGGCACAATGCCGACTTACGTCCAGGAAGATTAATGCTTCAAACAGTATGCATACGCGCCGTTACTGAGAGGCCAGTATTAGATTCCGACGCACCAGTGGATGTTTACTGTAACCATTGGAGCTTCATATTGTCGATGAACTACAGATATTGCATTGGGATTGAATGTAGTAGGCACAATACCGACTTACGTCCAGGGGGAGTAATGCTTCAAACAGTCTGTATACGTGCCGTTCCTGAGAGGCCAGTATTAGATTGCGTCGCATCACTGGGAGTTTACTGTAACCATTGGAGCTTCATATTGTCGATGAACTACAGATATTGCATCGGGATTGAATATAGTAGGCACAATTCCGACTTACGTCCAGGGGGGGTAATGCTTCAAACAGTCTGTATATGTGCCGTTACTGAGAGGCCAGTATTAGATTGCGACGCACCACTGAGTGTTTACTGTAACTCTTAGAGCTTCATATTGACGATGAAACACAGAAATTGCATCGGGATTGAATATAGTAGGCACAATGGGGACTTTCGTCCAGGGAAAGTATTGCTTCAAACAGTCTGTGTATGTGCCGTTACTGAGAGGCCAGTATTAGATTGCGTCGCACCACTGGGAGTTTACTGTAACCATTGGAGCTTAGTATTGTCGATGAACTACAGATATTGCATCGGGATTGAATATAGTAGGCACAATTCCGACTTACGTCCAGGGGGAGTAATGCTTCAAACAGTCTGTATATGTGCCGTTACTGAGAGGCCAGTATTAGATTACGACACACCAGTGGATGTTTACTGTAACCCTTGGAGTTCATATTGACGATGAAACACAGAAATTGCATCGGGATTGAATAAAGTCCAGGGGGAGTAATGCTTCAAACAGTCTGTATATGTGCCATTACTGAGAGGCCAGTATTAGGTTTCGACGCACCACTGGGTGTTTACTGTAACGCTTGGGGCTTCATATTGACGATGAAACACAGAAATTGCATCGGGATTGAATATAGTAGGCACAATGCCGAATTACGTCCAGGGGGAGTAATGCTTCAAACAGTCTGTATATCTGCGTTACTGAGAGGCCAGTATTAGGTTGCGACACACCACTAGGTGTTTACTGTAACCCTTGGAGCTTCATATTGACGATGAAACACAGAAATTGCAACGGGATTGAATATAGTAGGCACAATGCCGACTTACGTCCAGGGGGAGTAATGCTTCAAACAGTCTGTATATGTGCCGTTACTGAGAGGCCAGTATTAGATTCCGACGCACCACTGGGTGTTAACTGCAACCCTTGGAGCTTCATATTGACGATGAAACACAGAAATTGCATCGGGATTGAATATAGTAGGCACAATGCCGACTTACGTCCAGGAAGATTAATGCTTCAAACAGTATGCATACGTGCCGTTCCTGAGAGGCCAGTATTAGATTCCGACGCACCAGTGGATGTTTACTGTAACCATTGGAGCTTCATATCGACGATGAAACACAGAAATTGCATCGGGATTGAATATAGTAGGCAAAATGCCGACTTACGTCCAGGGGGAGTAATGCTTCAAACAGTCTGTATATGTGCCGTTACTGAGAGGTTAGTATTAGATTGCGACGCACCACTGGGTGTTTACTGTAACCCTTGGAGCTTCATATTGACGATGAAACACAGAAATTGCAACGGGATTGAATATAGTAGGCACAATGCCGACTTACGTCCAGGGGGAGTAATGCTTCAAACAGTCTGTATATGTGCCGTTACTGAGAGGCCAGTATTAGATTCCGACGCACCACTGGGTGTTAACTGCAACCCTTGGAGCTTCATATTGACGATGAAACACAGAAATGGCATCGGGATTGAATATAGTAGGCACAATGCCGACTTACGTCCAGGAAGATTAATGCTTCAAACAGTATGCATACGTGCCGTTACTGAGAGGCCAGTATTAGATTCCGACGCACCAGTGGATGTTTACTGTAACCATTGGAGCTTCATATTGACGATGAAACACAGAAATTGCATCGGGATTGAATATAGTAGGCAAAATGCCGACTTACGTCCAGGGGGAGTAATGCTTCAATCAGTCTGTATATGTCCCGTTACTGAGAGGCCAGTATTAGATTGCGACGCACCACTGGGTGTTTACTGTAACACTTGGAGCTTCATATTGCCGATGAAACACAGAAATTGCATCATGATTGAATATAGTAGGCACAATGCCGACTTACGTCCAGGGGGAGTAATGCTTCAAACAGTCTGTATATGTGTCGTTTTTGAGAGGCCAGTATTAGATTGCGATGCACCACTGGGTGTTTTCTGTAACCCTTGGAGCTTCATGTTGACGATGAAATACAGAAATTGCATCGGGATTGAATATAGTAGGCACAATGCCGACTTACGTCCAGGGGGAGTAATGCTTCAAACAGTCTGTATATGTACCGTTACTGAGAGGCCAGTATTAGATTGCGATGCACCACTGGGTGTTTACTGTAACCCTTGGAGCTTCATATTGACGATGAAACACAGAAATTGCATCGGGATTGAATATAGTAGGCACAATGCCGACTTACGTCCAGGTGGAGTAATGTTACAAACAGGCTGTATACGTGCCGTTCCTGAGAGCCCAGTATTAGATTCCGACGCACCACTGGGTGTTTTCTGTAACCCTTAGAGCCTCATATTGACGATGAAACACAGAAATTGCATCGGGATTGAATATAGTAGGCACAATGCCGAATTACGTCCAGGTGGAGTAATGCTTCAAACAGTCTGTATATGTGCCGTTACTGAGATTAAAGTATTAGATAGCGACGCACCACTGGGTGTTTACTGTAACCCTTGGAGCTTCATATTGACGATGAAACACAGAAATTGCATCGGGAGTGAATATAGTAGGCACAATGCCGACTTACGTCAAGGGGGAGTAATGCTTCAAACAGTTAGTATACGTGCCGTTCCTGAGGGGCCAGAATTAGATCCCGACGCACCTATGGATGTTTTTAGTAACCAATGGAGCTTCATATTGACGATGAAACACAGAAATTGCATCGAGATTGAATAAAGTAGGCACAATGCCGACTTACGTATAGGGGGAGTAATGCTTCAAACAGTCTGTATACGTGTCGTTAGTGAGAGGCCAGTATTAGATTGCGATGCACCACTGGGTGATTACTGTAACCCTTGGAGCTTCATATTGACGATGAAACACAGAAATTGCATCGGGATTGAATGTAGTTGGCACAATGCCGACTTACTTCCAGGGGGAGTAATGCTTCAAACAGTCTGTATATTTGCCGTTCCTGAGAGGCCAGTATTAGATTCCGACGCACCAGTGGATGTTTACTGTAACCATTGGAGCTTCATATTGACGATGAAAAACAGAAATTGCATCGGGATTGAGTAAAGTAGGCACTATGCCGACTTATGTCCAGGTTGAGTAATGCTTCAAACAGTCTCTATATGTGCCGTTATTGAGAGGCCAGTATTAGGTTGCGACGCACCACTGGGTGTTTACTGTAACCCTTGGAGCTTCATATTGCCGATGAAACACAGAAATTGCATCGGGATTGAATAAAGTAGGCACAATGCCGACTTATGTCCAGGGGGACTAATGCTTTAAACAGTCTGTATATGTGCCGTTATTGAGAGGCCAGTATTAGGTTGCGACGCACCACTGGGTGTTTACTGTAACCCTTGGTGCTTCATATTGCCGATGAAACACAGAAATTGCATCGGGATTGAATAAAGTAGGCACAATGCCGACTTACGTCCAGGGGGAGTAATGCTTCAAACAGTCTGTATATGTCCCGTTACTGAGAGGCCAGTATTAGATTGCGATGCACCACTGAGTGTTTACTGTAACCCCAGGAGCTTCATATTGACGACGAAACACAGATATTGCATCGGGATTGAATATAGTAGCCACAATGCCGACTTACGTCCAGGGGGAGTAATGTTACAAACAGTCTGTATACGCGCCGCTCCTGAGAGCCCAGTATTAGATTCCGACGCACCAGTGGATGTATACTGTAACCCTGCGAGCTTGATATTGACGATGAAACACAGATGTTGCATCGGGATTGAATAAAGTCCAGGGGGAGTAATGCTTCATACAGTCTGTATATGTGCCGTTACTGAGAGGCCAGTATTAGGTTGCGACGCACCACTGGGTGTTTACTGTAACGCTTGGAGCTTCATATTGACGATGAAACACAGAAATTGCATCGGGATTGAATATAGTAGGCACAATGCCGAATTACGTCCAGGGGGGGGGGGGGGTAATGCTTCAAACAGTCTGACTATGTGTCGTTACTGAGAGGCCAGTATTAGATCGCGACGCACCACTGTGTGTTTACTGTATATCTTGGAACTTCATATTGACGATGAAACACAGAAATTGCATCGGGATTGAATATAGTAGGCAAAATGGGGACTTACGTCCATGGGGAGTAATGCTTCAAAAACTCTGTATATGTGCTGTTACTGAGAGGCCAGTATTAGATTGCGACGCACCACTGGGTGTTTACTGTAACCCCTGGATCTTCATATTGACGATGAAACACAGAAATTGCATCGGGATTGAATATAGTAGGCACAATGCTGAATTACGTCCAGGGGGATTAATGCTTCAAACAGTCTGTATGCGTGCCGTTACTGAGAGGCCAGTATTAGATTGCGACGCACCAATGGGTGTTTACTGTAACCCTTGGAGCTTCATATTAACAATGAAACACAGAAATTGCATCGGGATTGAATATAGTAGGCACAATGCCGACTTACGTATAGGGGGAGTAATGCTTCAAACAGTCTGTAAACGTGCCGTTAGTGAGAGGCCAGTATTAGATTGCGATGCACCACTGGGTGATTACTGTAACCCTTAGAGCTTCATATTGACGATGAAACACAGAAATTGCATCGGGATTGAATATAGTAGGCACAATGCCGACTTACTTCCAGGGGGAGTAATGCTTCCAACAGTCTGTATATGTGCCGTTCCTGAGAGGCCGGTATTAGATTCCGACGCACCAGTGGATCTTTACTGTAACCATTGGAGCTTCATATTGACGATGAAAAACAGAAATTGCATCGGGATTGAATAAAGTAGGCACAATGCCGACTTACGTCCAGGGGGAGTAATGCTTCAAACAGTCTCTATATGTGCCGTTACTGAGAGGCCAGTATTAGATTGCGATGCACCACTGGGTGTTTACTGTAACCCCAGGAGCCTCATATTGACGATGAAACACAGAAATTGCATCGGGATTGAATATAGTAGGCACAATGCCGACTTATGTCCACGGGGAGTAATGTTACAAACAGTCTGTATACGTGCCGTTAATGAGAGCCCAGTATTAGATTCCGACGCACCAGTGGATGTATACTGTAACCCTTGGAGCTTCATATTGACGATGAAACACAGAAATTGCATCGGGATTGAAAAATGTCCAGGGGGAGTAATCCTTCATACAGTCTGTATATGTGCCGTTACTGAGAGGCCAGTATTAGTATGCGATGCACCACTGGGTGTTTACTGTAACGCTTGGAGCTTCATATTGACGATGAAACACAGAAATTGCATCGGGATTGAATAGAGTAGGCACAATGCCGAATTACGTCCAGGGGGGGGGGGGGTAATGCTTCAAACAGTCTGTATATGTGCCGTTACTGAGAGGCCAGTATTAGATCGCGACGCACCACTGTGTGTTTACTGTATATCTTGGAGCTTCATATTGACGATGAAACACAGAAATTGCATCGGGATTGAATAAAGTAGGCACAATGCCGACTTATGTCCAGGGGAAGTAATGCTTCAAACAGTCTGTATATGTGCCGTTATTGAGAGGCCAGTATTAGGTTGCGACGCACCACTGGGTGTTTACTGTAACCCCTGGATCTTCATATTGACGATGAAACACAGAAATTGCATCGGGATTGAATATAGTAGGCACAATGCCGAATTACGTCCAGGGGAATTAATGCTTCAAACAGTCTGTATGCGTGCCGTTACTGAGAGGCCAGTATTAGATTGCGACGCACCAATGGGTGTTTACTGTAACCCTTGGAGCTTCATATTAACGATGAAACACAGAAATTGCATCGGGATTGAATATAGTAGGCACAATGCCGACTTACGTCCAGGGGGAGTAATGCTACAAACAGTTTGTATATGTGCCGTTACTGAGAGGCCAGTATTAGTTTGCGACGCACCACTGGGTGTTTACTGTAACCCTTGGAGCTTCATATTGACGATGAAACACAGAAATTGCATCGGGATTGAATAAAGTAGGCACAATGCTGACTTACGTATAGGGGGAGTAATGCTTCAAGCAGTCTGTATACGTGCCGTTAGTGAGAGGCCAGTATTAGATTGCGATGCACCACTGGGTGATTACTGTAACCCTTGGAGCTTCATATTGACGATGAAACACAGAAATTGCATCGGGATTGAAAATAGTAGGCACAATGCCGAGTTACTTCCAGGGGGAGTAATGCTTCAAACAGTCTGTATATGTGCCGTTCCTGAGAGGCCAGTATTAGATTCCGACGCACCAGTGGATGTTTACTGTAACCATTGGATCTTCATATTGACGATGAAAAACAGAAATTGCATCGGGATTGAATAAAGTAGGCACTATGCCGACTTATGTCCAGGTTGAGTAATGCTTCAAACAGTCTCTATATGTGCCGTTATTGAGAGGCCAGTATTAGGTTGCGACGCACCACTGGGTGTTTACTGTAACCCTTGGATCTTCATATTGATGATGAAACACAGAAATTGCATCGGGATTGAATAAAGTAGGCACAATGCCGACTTACGTCCAGGGGGAGTAATGCTTCAAACAGTTTGTATATGGGCCGTTACTGAGAGGCCAGTATTAGGTTGCGACGCACCACTGGGTGTTTACTGTAACCCTTGGAGCTTCATATTGCCGATGAAACACAGAAATTGCATCGGGATTGAATAAAGTAGGCACAATGCCGACTTATGTCCAGGGGGAGTAATGCTTTAAACAGTCTGTATATGTGCCGTTATTGAGAGGCCAGTATTAGGTTGCGACGCACCACTGGGTGTTTACTGTAACCCTTGGAGCTTCATATTGCCGATGAAACACAGAAATTGCATCGGGATTGAATAAAGTAGGCCCAATGCCGACTTACGTCCAGGGGGAGTAATGCTTCAAACAGTCTGTATATGTGCCGTTACTGAGAGGCCAGTATTAGATTGCGATGCACCACTGGGTGTTTACTGTAACCCCAGGAGCTTCATATTGACGATGAAACACAGAAATTGCATCTGGATTGAATATAGTAGGCACAATGCCGACTTACGTCCAGGGGGAGTAATGTTACAAACAGTCTGTATACGTGCCGTTCCTGAGAGCCCAGTATTAGATTCCGACGCACCAGTGGATGTTTACTGTAACCCTTGGAGCTTCATATTGACGATGAAACTCAGAAATTGCATCGGGATTCAATAAAGTCCAGGGGGAGTAATGCTTCAAACAGTCTGTATATGTGCCGTTACTGAGAGGCCAGTATTAGGTTGCGACGCACCACTGGGTGTTTACTGTAACGCTTGGAGCTTCATATTGACGATGAAATCCAGAAATTGCATTGGGATTGAATATAGTAGGCACAATGCCGAATTACGTCCAGGGGGGGTAATGCTTCAAACAGTCTGTATATGTGCCGTTACTGAGAGGCCAGTATTAGATTGCGACGCACCACTGTGTGTTTACTGTATATCTTGGAGCTTCATATTGACGATGAAACACAGAAATTGCGTCGGGATTGAATATAGTAGGCACAATGGGGACTTACATCCAAGGGGAGTAATGCTTCAAACAGTCTGTATATGTGCTGTTACTGAGAGGCCAGTATTAGATTGCGACGCACCACTGGGTGTTTACTGTAACACCTGGGGCTTCATGTTGACGATGAAACAAAGAAATTGCATTGGAATTGAATATAGTAGGCACAATGCCGACTTTTGTCCACGGGGATTAATGCTTCAAACAGTCTGTACATGTGCCGTTATTGAGAGGCCAGTATTAGGTGGCGACGCACCACTGGGTGTTTACTGTGACCCTTGGATCTTCATATTGACGACGAAACACAGTAATTGCATCGGGATCGAATAAAGTCGGCACAATGCCGACTTACGTCCAGGGGGAGTAATGCTTCAAACAGTCTGTATATGTGGCGTTACTGATAGGCCAGTGTTAGGTTGCGACGCACCACTGGGTGTTTACTGTAACCCTTGGAGCTTCATATTGGTGATGAAACACAGAAATTAAATTGGAATTGAATATAGTAGGCACAATGCTGACTTACGTCCAGGGGGAGTAATGCTTCAAACAGTCTGTATATGTGCCGTTACTGAGAGGCCAGTATTAGATTGCGACGCACCACTGGGTGTTTACTGTAACCCTTGGAGCTTCATATTGACGATGAAACACAGAAATTGCATCGGGATTGAATATAGTAGGCACAATGCCGAATTACGTCCAGGGGGAGTAATGCTTCAAACAGTCTGTATATGTGCCGTTACTGAGAGGCCAGTATTAGATTGCGACGCACCACTGGGTGTTTACTGTAACCCTTGGAGCTTCATATTGACGATGAAACACAGAAATTGCATCGGGATTGAATATAGTAGGCACACTGCCGACTTACGTCCAGGGGGAGTAATGCTTCAAACAGTCTGTATATGTGCCGTTATTGAGAGGCCAGTATTAGATTGCGACGCACCACTGGGTGTTTACTGTAACCCTTGGAGCTTCATATTGGTGATGAAACACAGAAATTGCATTGGAATTGAATATAGTAGGCACAATGCTGACTTACGTCCAGGGGGAGTTATGCTTCAAACAGTCTGTATATGTGCCGTTACTGAGAGGACAGTATTAGATTGCGACGCACCACTGGGTGTTTACTGTAACCCTTGGAGCTTCATATTGACGATGTAACACAGAAATTGCATCGGGATTGAATATAGTAGGCACAATGCCGAATTACGTCCAGGGGGAGTGATGCTTCAAACAGTCAGTATATGTGCCGTTAGTGAGAGGCCAGTATTAGATTGCGATGCACCACAGGGTGATTACTGTAACCCTTGGAGCTTCATATTGACGATGAAACACAGAATTTGCATCGGGATTGAATATAGTAGGCACAATGCCGACTTACGTCCAGGGGGAGTAATGCTTCAAACATTCTGTATATGTGCCGTTACTGAGAGGCCAGTATTAGATTCCGACTCACCAGTAGATGCTTACTGTAACCCTTGGAGCTTCATATTGCCGTTGAAACACAGAAATTGCATCGGGATTTAATAAAGTAGGCACAATGCCGACTTACGTATAGGGGGAGTAATGCTTCAAACAGTCTGTATACGTGCCGTTAGTGAGAGGCCAGTATTAGATTGCGATGCACCACAGGGTGATTACTGTAACCCTTGGAGCTTCATATTGACGATGAAACAAGGAAATTGCATCGGGATTGAATATAGTAGGCACAATGCCGACTTACGTCCAGGGGGAGTAATGCTTCAAACAGTCTGTATACGTGCCGTTCCTGAGAGCCCAGTATTAGATTCCGACGCACCAGTGGATGTTTACTGTAACCCTTGGAGCTTCATGTTGACGATGAAACACAGAAATTGCATCGGGATTGAATAAAGTCCAGGGGGAGTAATGCTTCAAACAGTCTGTATATGTGCCGTTACTGAGAGGCCAGTATTAGGTTACGACGCACCACTGGGTGTTTACTGTAACCCTTGGATCTTCATATTGACGATGTAACTCAGAAATTGCATCGGGATTGAATAAAGTAGGCACAATGTCGACTTACGTCCATGGGGAGTAACGCTTCAAACAGTCTGTATATGTGCCGTTACTGAGAGGCCAGTATTAGATTACGACGCACCACTGGGTGTTTACTGTAACCCTTGGAGCTTCATATTGACGATGAAACACAGATATTGCATCGGGATTGAATATAGTAGGCACAATGTCGACTTACGTCCAGGGGGAGTAATGCTTCAAGCAGTCTCTATATGTGCCGTTATTGAGAGGCCAGTATTATGTTGCGACGCACCACTGGGTGTTTACTGTAACCATTGGATCTTCATATGGACGATAAAACTCAGAAATTGCATCGGGATTGAATAAAGTAGGCACAATGCCGACTTACGTCCAGGGGGAGTAATGTTTCAAACAGTCTGTATATGTGCCGTTATTGAGAGGCCAGTATTAGGTTGCGACGCACCACTGGGTGTTTACTGTAACCCTTGGAGCTTCATATTGACGATGAAACACAGAAATTGCATCGGGATTGAATAAAGTAGGCACAATGCCGACTTACGTCCAGGGGGAGTAATGCTTCAAACAGTCTGTATATGTGTTGTTACTGAGAGGCCAGTATTAGATTGCGATGCACCACTGGGTGTTTACTGTAACCCTTGGAGCTTCATATTGACGATGAAACTCAGAAATTGCATCGGGATTGAATATAGTAGGCACAATGCTGACTTACGTTCAGCGGTAGTAATGCTTCAAACAGTCTGTATATGTCCCGTTACTGAGAGGCCAGTATTAGATTGCGACGCACCACTGGGTGTTTACTGTAACCCTTGGAGCTTCATATTGACGATGAAAGACAGAAATTGCATCGGAATTGTATATAGTAGGCACAATGTCGACTTACGTCCAGGGGAAGTAATGCTTCAAACAGTCTGTATATGTGCCGTTATTGAGAGGCCATTATTAGGTTCCGACGCACCACTGGGTGTTTACTGTAAACCCTGTATCTTCATATTGCCGATGAAACACAGTAATTGCATCGGGATTGAAGAAAGTAGGCACAATGACGACTTACGTCCAGGGGGAGTAATGCTTCGAACAGTCTGTATATGTGCCGTTACTGAGCGGCCAGTATTAGGTTGCGACGCACCACTGGGTGTTTACTGTAACCCTTGGAGCTTCATATTGACGATGAAGCACAGAAATTGCATCGGGATTGAGTACAGTAGGCACAATGTCGACTTACGTCCAGGGGGAGTAATGCTACAAACAGTCTGTATATGTGCCGTTACTGAGAGGCCAAGATTAGATTGCGATGCACCACTGGGTGTTTACTGTAACCCTTGGAGCTTCATATTGACGATGAAACTCAGAAATTGCATCGGGATTATATATAGTAGGCACCATGCTGACTTACGTTCAGCGGGAGTAATGCTTCAAACAGTCTGTATATGTGCCGTTACTGAGACGCCAGTATTAAATTGCGACGCACCACTGGGTGTTTACTGTAACCCTTGGAACATCATATTGACGATGAAACACAGAAATTGCATCGGGATTGAATATATTAGGCACAATGCTGACTTACGTTCAGCGGGAGTAATGCTTCAAACATTCTGTATATGTGCCGTTAGTGAGATGCCAGTATTAGATTGCGATGCACCACTTGGTGTTTACTATAACCCTTGGAGCTTCATATTGACGATGAAACTCAGAAATTGCATCGGGATTGAATAAAGTAGGCACAATGCCGACTTATGTACAAGGGGAGTAAAGCTTCAAACAGTCTGTATATGTGCCGTTATTGAGAGGCCAGTATTATGTTGTGACGCACCACTGGGTGTTTACTGTAACCCTTGGATCTTCATATGGACGATAAAACTAAGAAATTGCATCGGGATTGAATAAAGTAGGCACAATGCCGACTTACGTCCAGGGGGAGTAATGCTTCAAACAGTCTGTATATGTGCCGTTACTGAGAGGCCAGTATTAGATTGCGATGCACCACTGGGTGTTTACTGTAACCCTTGGAGCTTCATATTGACGATGAAACTCAGAAATTGCATCGGGATTGAATATAGTAGGCACAATACCGACTTACGTCCAGGGGGAGTAACGCTTCAAACAGTCTGTCTATGTGCCGTTACTGAGAGGCCAGTATTAGATTGCGACGCACCACTGGGTGTTTACTGTAACCCCTGGATCTTCATATTGCCCATGAAACACAGATATTGCATCGGGATTGAATAAAGTAGGCACAATGCCGACTTACGTCCAGGGGGAGTAATGCTTCAAACAGTCTGTATATGTGCTGTAACTGAGAGGCCAGTATTAGATTGCGACGCACCACTGGGTGTTTACTGTAACCCTTGGAGCTTCATATTGACGATGAAACACAGAAATTGCATCGGGATTGAATAAAGTAGGCACAATGCCGACTTTTGTCCACGGGGAGTAATGCTTCAAACAGTCTGTATATTTGCCGTTATTGAGAGGCCAGTATTAGGTGGCGACGCACCACTGGGTGTTTACTGTAACCCTTGGATCTTCATATTGACGACGAAACACAGTAATTGCATCGGGATTGAATAAAGTAGGCACAATGCCGACTTACGTCCAGGGGGAGTAATGCTTCAAACAGTCTGTACATGTGGCGTTACTGATAGGCCAGTGTTAGGTTGCGACGCACCACTGGGTGTTTACTGTAACCCTTGGAGCTTCATATTGGTGATGAAACACAGAAATTGCATTGGAATTAAATATAGTAGGCACAATGCTGACTTACGTCCAGGGGGAGTAATGCTTCAAACAGTCTGTGTATGTGCCGTTACTGAGAGGCCAGTATTAGATTGCGACGCACCACTGGGTGTTTACTGTAACCCTTGGAGCTTCATATTGACGATGAAACTCAGAAATTGCATCGGGATTGATTATAGTAGGCACCATGCTGACTTACGTTCAGCGGTAGTAATGCTTCAAACAGTCTGTATATGTGCCGTTACTGAGAGGCTAGTATTAGATTGCGACGCACCACTGGGTGTTTACTGTTACCCTTGGAGCTTCATATTGACGATGAAAGACAGAAATTGCATCGGGATTGTATATAGTAGGCACAATGCCGACTTACGTCCAGGGGGAGTAATGCTTCAAACAGTCTGTATATGTGGCGTTACTGATAGGCCAGTGTTAGGTTGCGACGCACCACTGGGTGTTTACTGTAACCCCTGGATCTTCATATTGCCGATCAAACACAGAAATTGCATCGGGATTGAAGAAAGTAGGCACAATGCCGACTTACGTCCAGGGGGAGTAATGCTTCGAACAGTCTGTATATGTGCCGTTACTGAGAGGCCAGTATTAGGTTGCGACGCACCACTGGGTGTTTACTGTAACCCTTGGAGTTTCATATTGCCGATGAAACACAGAAATTGCATCGGGATTGAATAAAGTACGCACAATGCCGACTTATGTCCAGGGGGAGTAATGCTTCAAACAGTCTGTAAATGTGCCGATATTGAGAGGCCAGTATTAGGTTGCGACTCACCACTGGGTGTTTACTGTAACTCTTGGAGCTTCATATTGCCGATGAAACACAGAAATTGCATCGGGATTGAATAAAGTAGGCACAATGCCGACTTACGCCCAGGGGGAGTAATGCTTCAAACAGTCTGTATATGTGTTGTTTCTGAGAGGCCAGTATTAGATTGTGATGCACCACTGGGTGTTTACTGTAACCCCAGGAGCTTCATATTGACGATGAAACACAGAAATTGCATCGGGATTGAATAAAGTAGGCACAATGCCGACTTACGTCCAGGGGGAGTAATGTTGCAAACAGTCTGTATACGTGCCGTTCCTGAGAGCCCAGTATTAGATTCCGACGCACCAGTGGATGTTTACTGTAACCCTTGGAGCTTCATATTGACGATGAAACACAGAAATTGCATTGGGATTCAATAAAGTCCAGGGGGAGTAATGCTTCAAACAGTCTGTATATCTGCCGTTACTGAGAGGCCAGTATTAGGTTGCGACGCACCACTGGGTGTTTACTGTAACCCTTGGAGCTTCATATTGACGATGAAACACAGAAATTGCATCGGGATTGAGTATAGTAGGCACAATGTCGACTTACGTCCAGGGGGAGTAATGCTACAAAAAGTCTGTATATGTGCCGTTACTGAGAGGCCAAGATTAGATTGCGATGCACCACTGGGTGTTTACTGTAACCCTTGGAGCTTCATATTGACGATGAAACTCAGAAATTGCATCGGGATTATATATAGTAGGCACAATGCTGACTTACGTTCAGCGGGAGTAATGCTTCAAACAGTCTGTATATGTGCCGTTACTGAGACGCCAGTATTAGATTGCGACGCACCACTGGGTGTTTACTGTAACCCTTGGAACTTCATATTGACTATGGAACACAGAAATTGCATCGGGATTGAATATATTAGGCACAATGCTGACTTACGTTCAGCGGGAGTAATGCTTCAAACATTCTGTATATGTGCCGTTACTGAGAGGCCAGTATTAGATTGCGATGCACCACTGGGTGTTTACTGTAACCCTTGGAGCTTCATATTGACGATGAAACTCAGAAATTGCATCGGGATTGAATAAAGTAGGCACAATGCCGACTTACGTCCAGGGGTAGTAATGCTTCAAACAGTCTGTATATGTGCCGTTACTGAGAGGCCAGTATTATGTTGCGACGCACCACTGGGTGTTTACTGTAACCCTTGGGCTTCATATTGACGATAAAACTCAGAAATTGCATCGGGATTGAATAAAGTAGGCACAATGCCGACTTACGTCCAGGGGGAGTAACGCTTCAAACAGTCCGTATATGGTCCGTTACTGAGAGGCCAGTATTAGATTGCGACGCACCACTGGGTGTTTACTGTAACCCCTGGATCTTCATATTGCCGATGAAACACAGTTATTGCATCGGGATTGAATAAAGTAGGCACAATGCCGACTTACGTCCAGGGGGAGTAATGCTTCAAACAGTCTGTATATGTGCCGTTACAGAGAAGCCAGTGTTAGATTGCGACGCTCCACTGGGTGTTTACAGTAACCCCTGGAGCTTCATATTGACAATGAAACACAGAAATTGCATCGGGATTGAATATAGTAGGCACAATGCCGAATTACGTCCAGGGGGAGTAATTCTTCAAACAGTCTGTATATGTGCCGTTACTGAGAGGCCAGTATTTGATTGCGACGCACCACTGGGTGTTTACTGTATATCTTGGACCTTCATATTGACGATGAAACACAGAAATTGCATCGGGATTGAATATAGTAGGCACAATGGGGACTTACATCCAAAGGGAGTAATGCTTCAAACAGTCTGTATATGTGCTGTTACTGAGAGGCCAGTATTAGATTGCGACGCACCACTGGGTGTTTACTGTAACCCTTGGATCTTCATATTGACGACGAAACACAGTAATTGCATCGGGATTGAATAAAGTAGGCACAATGCCGACTTACGTCCAGGGGGAGTAATGCTTCAAACAGTCTGTATATGTGGCGTTACTGATAGGCCAGTGTTAGGATGCGACGCACCACTGGGTGTTTACTGTAACCCTTGGAGCTTCATATTGGTGATGAAACACAGAAATTGCATTGGAATTGAATATAGTAGGCACAATGCTGACTTACGTCCAGGGGGAGTAATGCTTCAAACAGTCTGTATATGTGCCGTTACTGAGAGGCCAGTATTAGATTGCGACGCACCACTGGGTGTTTACTGTAACCCTTGGAGCTTCATATTGACGATGAAACACAGAAATTGCATCGGGATTGAATATAGTAGGCACAATGCCGAATTACGTCCAGGGGGAGTAATGCTTCAAACAGTCTGTATATGTGCCGTTACTGAGAGGCCAGTATTAGATTGCTACGCACCACTGTGTGTTCACTGTAACCCTTGGAGCTTCATATTGCCGATGAAACACATAAATTTCATCGGGATTGAATATAGTAGGCACAATGCCGAATTACGTCCAGGGGGAGTAATGCTTCAAACAGTCTGTATATGTGCCGTTACTGAGAGGCCAGTATTAGATTGCGACGCACCACTGGGTGTTTACTGTAACCCTTGGAGCTTCATATTGACGATGAAACACAGAAATTGCATCGGGATTGAATATAGTAGGCACAATGCCGACTTACGTCCAGGGGGAGTAATGCTTCAAACAGTCTGTATATGTGCCGTTACTGAGAGGCCAGTATTAGATTGCGACACACCACTGGGTGTTTACTGTAACCCTTGGAGCTTCATATTGGTGATGAAACACAGAAATTGCATTGGAATTGAATATAGTAGGCACAATGCTGACTTACGTCCAGGGGGAGTAATGCTTCAAACTGTCTGTATATGTGCCGTTACTGAGAGGACAGTGTTAGATTGCGACGCACCACTGGGTGTTTACTGTAACCCTTGGAGCTTCATATTGACGATGAAACTCAGAAATTGCATCGGGATTGAATATAGTAGGCACAATGCCGAATTACGTCCAGGGGGAGTAATGCTTCAAACAGTCTGTATATGTGCCGTTACTGAGAGGCCAGTATTAGATTGCGACGCACCACTGGGTGTTTACTGTAACCCATGGAGCTTCATATTGACAATGAAACACAGAAATTGCATCGGGATTGAGTATAGTAGGCACAATGCCGACTTACGTCCAGGGGGAGTAATGCTTCAAACAGTCTGTATATGTGCCGTTACTGAGAGGCCAGTATTAGATTGCGATGCCCCACTGGGTGTTTACTGTAACCCTTGGAGCTTCATATTGGTGATGAAACACAGAAATTGTATTTTAATTGAATATAGTAGGCACAATGCTGACTTACGTCCAGGGGAGTAATGCTTCAAACAGTCTGTATATGTGCCGTTACTGAGAGGCCAGTGTTAGATTGCGACGCACCACTGGGTGTTTACTGTAACCCTTGGAGCTTAGTATTGACGATGAAACACAGAAATTGCATCGGGATTGAATAAAGTAGGCACAATGCCGACTTACATATAGGGGGAGTAATGCTTCAAACAGTCTGTATACGTGCCGTTAGTGAGAGGCCAGTATTAGATTGCGATGCACCACAGGATGATTACTGTAACCCTTGGAGCTTCATATTGACGATGAAACACAGAAATTGCATCGGGATTGAATATAGTAGGCACAATGCCGACTTACGTCCAGGGGGAGTTATGCTTCAAACATTCTGTATATGTGCCGTTACTGACAGGCCAGTATTAGATTCCGACGCACCAGTGGTTGTTTACTGTAACCCTTGGAGCTTCATATTGACGTTGAAACTCAGAAATTGCATCGGGATTTAATAAAGTAGGCACAATGCCGACTTACGTATAGGGGGAGTAATGCTTCAAACAGTCTGTATATGTGCCGTTACTGAGAGGCCAGTATTAGATTGCGACACACCACTGGGTGTTTACTGTAACCCTTGGAGCTTCATATTGGTGATGTAACACAGAAATTGCATTGGAATTGAATATAGTAGGCACAATGCTGACTTACGTCCAGGGGGAGTAATGCTTCAAACAGTCTGTATATGTGCCGTTACTGAGAGGCCAGTATTAGGTTGCGACGCACCACTGGTTGTTTACTATAACGCTTGGAGCTTCATATTGACGATGAAACACTGAAATTGCATCGGGATTGATTATAGTAGGCACAATGCCGACTTACGTCCAAGGGGGGGTAATGCTTCAAACAGTCTGTATATGTGCCGTTATTGAGAGGCCAGTATTAAGTTACGACGCACCACTGGGTGTTTACTGTAACCCTTGGATCTTCATATTGACGATGAAACTCAGAAATTGCATCGGGATAGAATAAAGTAGGCACAATGTCGACTTACGTCCAGAGGGAGTAATGCTTCAAACAGTCTGTATATGTGCCGTTACTGAGAGGCCAGTATTAGATTACGACGCACCACTGGGTGTTTACTGTAACCCTTGGAGCTTCATATTGACGATGAAACACAGATATTGCATCGGGATTGAATATAGTAGGCACAATGTCGACTTACGTCCAGGGGGAGTAATGCTTCAAACAGTCTGTATATGTGCCGTTACTGAGGGGCCAGTATTAGATTGCGATGCACCACTGGGTGTTTACTGTAACCCTTGGAGCTTCATATTGACGATGAAACTCAGAAATTGCATCGGTATTGAATAAAGTAGGCACAATGCCGTCTTACGTCCAGGGGGAGTAATGCTTCAAACAGTCTGTATATGTGCAGCTACTGAGACGCCAGTATTAGATTGCGACGCACCACTGGGTGTTTACTGTAACTCTTGGAGCTTCATATTGCCGATGAAACACAGAAATTGCATCGGGATTGAATATAGTAGGCACAATGCTGACTTACGTTCAGCGGGAGTAATGCTTCAAACAGTCTGTATATGTGGCGTTACTGAGAGACAGTATTAGATTGCGATGCACCACTGGGTGTTTACTGTAACCCTTGGAGCTTCATATTGACGATGAAACTCAGAATTTGCATCGGGATTGAATAAAGTAGGAACAATGCCGACTTATGTACAGGGGGAGTAATGCTTCAAACAGTCTGTATATGTGCCGTTATTGAGAGGCCAGTATTATGTTGCGACGCACCACTGGGTGTTTACTGTAACCCTTGGATCTTCATATGGACGATAAAACTCTGAAATTGCATCGGGATTGAATAAAGTAGGCACAATGCCGACTTACGTGCAGGGGGAGTAATGCTTCAAACAGTCTGTATATGTGCCGTTACTGAGAGGCCAGTATTAGATTGCGATGCACCACTGGGTGTTTGCTGTAACCCCTGGATCTTCATATTGCCGATGAAACACAGAAATTGCATCGGGATTGAATAAAGTAGGCACAATGTCGACTTACGTCCAGGGGGAGTAATGCTTCAAACAGTCTGTATATGTGTTGTTACTGAGAGGCCAGTATTAAATTGCGATGCACCACTGGGTGTTTACTGTAACCCTTGGAGCTTCATATTGACGATGAAACTCAGAAATTGCATCAGGATTGAATATAGTAGGCACAATGCTGACTTACGTTCAGCGGGAGTAATGCTTCAAACAGTCTGTATATGTGCCGTTACTGAGAGGCCAGTATAAGATTGCGACGCACCACTGGCTGTTTACTGTAACCCTTGGAGCTTCATATTGACGATGAAACACAGAAATTGCATCGGGATTGTATATAGTAGGCACAATGTCGACTTACGTCCAGGGGAGGTAATGCTTCAAACAGTCTGTATATGTGCCGTTATTGAGAGGCCAGTATTAGGTTGCGACGCACCACCGGGTGTTTACTGTAACCCCTGGATCTTCATATTGCCGATGAAACACAGAAATTGCATCGGGATTGAATAAAGTAGGCACATTGCCGACTTACGTCCAGGGGGAGTAATGCTTCGAACAGTCTGTATATGTGCCGTTACTGAGAGGCCAGTATTATGTTGCGACGCACCACTGGGTGTTTACTGTAACCCTTGGAGCTTCATATTGACGATGAAACACAGATATTGCATCGGGATTGAATATAGTAGGCACAATGTCGACTTACGTCCAGGGGGAGTAATGCTTCAAACAGTCTGTATATGTGCCGTTACTGAGGGGCCAGTATTAGATTGCGATGCACAACTGGGTGTTTACTGTAACCCTTGAAGCTTCATATTGACGATGAAACTCAGAAATTGCATCGGGATTGAATAAAGTAGACACGATGCCGTCTTACGTCCAGGTGGAGTAATGCTTCAAACAGTCTGTATTTGTGCAGTTACTGAGACGCCAGTATTAGATTGCGACGCACCACTGGGTGTTTACTGTAACCCTTGGAGCTTCATATTGCCGATGAAACACAGAAATTGCATCGGGATTGAATATAGTAGGCACAATGCTGACTTACGTTCAGCCGGAGTAATGCTTCAAACAGTCTGTATATGTGGCGTTACTGAGAGCCAGTATTAGATTGCGATGCACCACTGGGTGTTTACTGTAACCCTTGGAGCTTCATATTGACGATGAAACTCAGAATTTGCATCGGGATTGAATAAAGTAGGAACAATGCCGACTTATGTACAGGGGGAGTAATGCTTCAAACAGTCTGTATATGTGCCGTTATTGAGAGGCCAGTACTATGTTGCGACGCACTACTGGGTGTTTACTGTAACCCTTGGATCTTCATATGGACGATAAAACTCAGAAATTGCATTGGGATTGAATAAAGTAGGCACAATGCCGACTTACGTCCAGGGGGAGTAATGCTTCAAACAGTCTGTATATGTGCCGTTACTGAGAGGCCAGTATTAGATTGCGATGCACCACTGGGTGTTTACTGTAACCCCTGGATCTTCATATTGCCGATGAAACACAGAAATTGCATCGGGATTGAATAAAGTAGGCACAATGTCGACTTACGTCCAGGGGCAGTAATGCTTCAAACAGTCTGTATATGTGTTGTTACTGAGAGGCCAGT
Source organism: Schistocerca cancellata (assembly GCF_023864275.1). Classification (NCBI taxonomy): domain Eukaryota; kingdom Metazoa; phylum Arthropoda; class Insecta; order Orthoptera; family Acrididae; genus Schistocerca; species Schistocerca cancellata. The sequence goes on along the minus strand of NC_064634.1, from coordinate 464,382,942 downwards.
ATTAGATTGCGATGCACCACTGGGTGTTTACTGTAACCCTTGGAGCTTCATATTGACGATGAAACTAAGAAATTGCATCGGGATTGAATATAGTAGGCACAATGCTGACTTACGTTCAGCAGGAGTAATGCTTCAAACAGTCTGTATATGTGCCGTTACTGAGAGGCCAGTATAAGATTGCGACGCACCACTGGGTGTTTACTGTAACCCTTGGAGCTTCATATTGACGATGAAACACAGAAATTGCATCGGGATTGTATATAGTAGGCACAATGTCGACTTACGTCCAGGGGAGGTAATGCTTCAAACAGCCTGTATATGTGCCGTTATTGAGAGGCCAGTATTAGGTTGCGACGCTCCACTGGGTGTTTACTGTAACCCCTGGATCTTCATATTGCCGATGAAACACAGAAATTGCATCGGGATTGAATAAAGTAGGCACAATGCCGACTTACGTCCAGGGGGAGTAATGCTTCGAACAGTCTGTATATGTGCCGTTACTCAGAGGCCAGTATTAGGTTGCGACGCGCCACTGGGTGTTTACTGTAACCCTTGGAGCTTCATATTGACGATGAAACACAGAAATTGCATCGGGATTGAATATAGTAGGCACAATGTCGACTTACGTCCAGGGGGAGTAATGCTACAAACAGTCTGTATATGTGCCGTTACTGAGAGGCCAGTATTAGATTGCGATGCACCACTGGGTGTTTACTGTAACCCTTGGAGCTTCATATTGACGATGAAACTCAGAAATTGCATCGGGATTATATATAGTAGGCACAATGCTGACTTACGTTCAGCGGGAGTAATGCTTCAAACAGTCTGTATATGTGCCGTTACTGAGACGCCAGTATTAGATTGCGACGCACCACTGGGTGTTTACTGTAACCCTTGGAACTTCATATTGACGATGAAACACAGAAATTGCATCGGGATTGAATATATTAGGCACAATGCTGACTTACGTTCAGCGGGAGTAATGCTTCAAACATTCTGTATATGTGCCGTTACTGAGAGGCCAGTATTAGATTGCGATGCACCACTGGGTGTTTACTGTAACCCTTGGAGCTTCATATTGACGATGAAACTCAGAAATTGCATCGGGATTGAATAAAGTAGGCACAATGCCGACTTATGTACAGGGGGAGTAATGCTTCAAACAGTCTTTATATGTGCCGTTATTGAGAGGCCAGTATTATGTTGCGACGCACCACTGGGTGTTTACTGTAACCCTTGGATCTTCATATGGACGATAAATCTCAGAAATTGCATCGGGATTGAATAAAGTATGCACAATGCCGACTTACGTCCAGGGGGAGTAATGCTTCAAACAGTCTGTATATGTGCCGTTACTGAGAGGCCAGTATTAGATTGCGACGCACCACTGGGTGTTTACTGTAACCCTTGGAGCTTCATATTGCCGATGAAACACAGAAATTGCATCGGGATTGAATAAAGTAGGCACATTGCCGACTTACGTCCAGGGGGAGTAATGCTTCGAACAGTCTGTATATGTGCCGTTACTGAGAGGCCAGTATTATGTTGCGACGCACCACTGGGTGTTTACTGTAACCCTTGGAGCTTCATATTGACGATGAAACACAGATATTGCATCGGGATTGAATATAGTAGGCACAATGTCGACTTACGTCCAGGGGGAGTAATGCTTCAAACAGTCTGTATATGTGCCGTTACTGAGGGGCCAGTATTAGATTGCGATGCACCACTGGGTGTTTACTGTAACCCTTGGAGCTTCATATTGACGATGAAACTCAGAAATTGCATCGGGATTGAATGAAGTAGGCACAATGCCGTCTTACGTCCAGGTGGAGTAATGCTTCAAACAGTCTGTATTTGTGCAGTTACTGAGACGCCAGTGTTAGATTGCGACACACCACTGGGTGTTTACTGTAACCCTTGGAGCTTCATATTGCCGATGAAACACAGAAATTGCATCGGGATTGAATATAGTAGGCACAATGCTGACTTACGTTCAGCGGGAGTAATGCTTCAAACAGTCTGTATATGTGGCGTTACTGAGAGCCAGTATTAGATTGCGATGCACCACTGGGTGTTTACTGTAACCCTTGGAGCTTCATATTGACGATGAAACTCAGAATTTGCATCGGGATTGAATAAAGTAGGAACAATGCCGACTTATGTACAGGGGGAGTAATGCTTCAAACAGTCTGTATATGTGCCGTTATTGAGAGGCCAGTATTATGTTGCGACGCACCACTGGGTGTTTACTGTAACCCTTGGATCTTCATATGGACGATAAAACTCAGAAATTGCAACGGGATTGAATAAAGTAGGCACAATGCCGACTTACGTCCAGGGGGAGTAATGCTTCAAACAGTCTGTATATGTGCCGTTACTGAGAGGCCAGTATTAGATTGCGATGCACCACTGGGTGTTTACTGTAACCCCTGGATCTTCATATTGCCGATGAAACACAGAAATTGCATCGGGATTGAATAAAGTAGGCACAATGTCGACTTACGTCCAGGGGGAGTAATGCTTCAAACAGTCTGTATATGTGTTGTTACTGAGAGGCCAGTATTAGATTGCGATGCACCACTGGGTGTTTACTGTAACCCTTGGAGCTTCATATTGACGATGAAACTAAGAAATTGCATCGGGATTGAATATAGTAGGCACAATGCTGACTTACGTTCAGCGGGAGTAATGCTTCAAACAGTCTGTATATGTGCCGTTACTGAGAGGCCAGTATAAGATTGCGACGCACCACTGGGTGTTTACTGTAACCCTTGGAGCTTCATATTGACGATGAAACACAGAAATTGCATCGGGATTGTATATAGTAGGTACAATGTCGACTTACGTCCAGGGGAGGTAATGCTTCAAACAGTCTGTATATGTGCCGTTATTGAGAGGCCAGTATTAGGTTGCGACGCACCACTGGGTGTTTACTGTAACCCCTGGATCTTCATATTGCCGATGAAACACAGAAATTGCATCGGGATTGAATAAAGTAGGCACAATGCCGACTTACGTCCAGGGGGAGTAATGCTTCGAACAGTCTGTATATGTGCCGTTACTCAGAGGCCAGTATTAGGTTGCGACGCACCACTGGGTGTTTACTGTAACCCTTGGAGCTTCATATTGACGATGAAACACAGAAATTGCATCGGGATTGAATATAGTAGGCACAATGTCGACTTACGTCCAGGAGGAGTAATGCTACAAACAGTCTGTATATGTGCCGTTACTGAGAGGCCAGTATTAGATTGCGATGCACCACTGGGTGTTTACTGTAACCCTTGGAGCTTCATATTGACGATGAAACTCAGAAATTGCATCGGGATTATATATAGTAGGCACAATGCTGACTTACGTTCAGCGGGAGTAATGCTTCAAACAGTCTGTATATGTGCCGTTACTGAGACGCCAGTATTAGATTGCGACGCACCACTGGCTGTTTACTGTAACCCTTGGAACTTCATATTGACGATGAAACACAGAAATTGCATCGGGATTGAATATATTAGGCACAATGCTGACTTACGTTCAGCGGGAGTAATGCTTCAAACATTCTGTATATGTGCCGTTACTGAGAGGCCAGTATTAGATTGCGATGCACCACAGGATGATTACTGTAACCCTTGGAGCTTCATATTGACGATGAAACACAGAAATTGCATCGGGATTGAATATAGTAGGCACAATGCCGACTTACGTCCAGGGGGAGTTATGCTTCAAACATTCTGTATATGTGCCGTTACTGACAGGCCAGTATTAGATTCCGACGCACCAGTGGTTGTTTACTGTAACCCTTGGAGCTTCATATTGACGTTGAAACTCAGAAATTGCATCGGGATTTAATAAAGTAGGCACAATGCCGACTTACGTATAGGGGGAGTAATGCTTCAAACAGTCTGTATATGTGCCGTTACTGAGAGGCCAGTATTAGATTGCGACACACCACTGGGTGTTTACTGTAACCCTTGGAGCTTCATATTGGTGATGTAACACAGAAATTGCATTGGAATTGAATATAGTAGGCACAATGCTGACTTACGTCCAGGGGGAGTAATGCTTCAAACAGTCTGTATATGTGCCGTTACTGAGAGGCCAGTATTAGGTTGCGACGCACCACTGGTTGTTTACTATAACGCTTGGAGCTTCATATTGACGATGAAACACTGAAATTGCATCGGGATTGAATATAGTAGGCACAATGCCGACTTACGTCCAGGGGGGGGTAATGCTTCAAACAGTCTGTATATGTGCCGTTATTGAGAGGCCAGTATTAGGTTACGACGCACCACTGGGTGTTTACTGTAACCCTTGGATCTTCATATTGACGATGAAACTCAGAAATTGCATCGGGATAGAATAAAGTAGGCACAATGTCGACTTACGTCCAGGGGGAGTAATGCTTCAAACAGTCTGTATATGTGCCGTTACTGAGAGGCCAGTATTAGATTACGACGCACCACTGGGTGTTTACTGTAACCCTTGGAGCTTCATATTGACGATGAAACACAGATATTGCATCGGGATTGAATATAGTAGGCACAATGTCGACTTACGTCCAGGGGGAGTAATGCTTCAACCAGTCTGTATATGTGCCGTTACTGAGGGGCCAGTATTAGATTGCGATGCACCACTGGGTGTTTACTGTAACCCTTGGAGCTTCATATTGACGATGAAACTCAGAAATTGCATCGGTATTGAATAAAGTAGGCACAATGCCGTCTTACGTCCAGGGGGAGTAATGCTTCAAACAGTCTGTATATGTGCAGCTACTGAGACGCCAGTATTAGATTGCGACGCACCACTGGGTGTTTACTGTAACCCTTGGAGCTTCATATTGCCGATGAAACACAGAAATTGCATCGGGATTGAATATAGTAGGCACAATGCTGACTTACGTTCAGCGGGAGTAATGATTCAAACAGTCTGTATATGTGGCGTTACTGAGAGACAGTATAAGATTGCGATGCACCACTGGGTGTTTACTGTAACCCTTGGAGCTTCATATTGACGATGAAACTCAGAATTTGCATCGGGATTGAATAAAGTAGGAACAATGCCGTCTTATGTACAGGGGGAGTAATGCTTCAAACAGTCTGTATATGTGCCGTTATTGAGAGGCCAGTATTATGTTGCGACGCACCACTGGGTGTTTACTGTAACCCTAGGATCTTCATATGGACGATAAAACTCTGAAATTGCATCGGGATTGAATAAAGTAGGCACAATGCCGACTTACGTGCAGGGGGAGTAATGCTTCAAACAGTCTGTATATGTGCCGTTACTGAGAGGCCAGTATTAGATTGCGATGCTCCACTGGGTGTTTGCTGTAACCCCTGGATCTTCATATTGCCGATGAAACACAGAAATTGCATCGGGATTGAATAAAGTAGGCACAATGTCGACTTACGTCCAGGGGGAGTAATGCTTCAAACAGTCTGTATATGTGTTGTTACTGAGAGGCCAGTATTAGATTGCGATGCACCACTGGGTGTTTACTGTAACCCTAGGAGCTTCATATTGACGATGAAACTCAGAAATTGCATCGGGATTGAATATAGTAGGCACAATGCTGACTTACGTTCAGCGGGAGTAATGCTTCAAACAGTCTGTATATGTGCCGTTACTGAGAGGCCAGTATAGGATTGCGACGCACCACTGGGTGTTTACTGTAACCCTTGGAGCTTCATATTGACGATGAAACTCAGAAATTGCATCGGGATTGAATAAAGTAGGCACATTGCCGACTTACGTCCAGGGGGAGTAATGCTTCGAACAGTCTGTATATGTGCCGTTACTGAGAGGCCAGTATTATGTTGCGACGCACCACTGGGTGTTTACTGTAACCCTTGGAGCTTCATATTGACGATGAAACACAGATATTGCATCGGGATTGAATATAGTAGGCACAATGTCGACTTACGTCCAGGGGGAGTAATGCTTCAAACAGTCTGTATATGTGCCGTTACTGAGGGGCCAGTATTAGATTGCGATGCACAACTGGGTGTTTACTGTAACCCTTGGAGCTTCATATTGACGATGAAACTCAGAAATTGCATCGGGATTGAATAAAGTAGACACAATGCCGTCTTACGTCCAGGTGGAGTAATGCTTCAAACAGTCTGTATTTGTGCAGTTACTGAGACGCCAGTATTAGATTGCGACGCACCACTGGGTGTTTACTGTAACCCTTGGAGCTTCATATTGCCGATGAAACACAGAAATTGCATCGGGATTGAATATAGTAGGCACAATGCTGACTTACGTTCAGCCGGAGTAATGCTTCAAACAGTCTGTATATGTGCCGTTACTGAGAGGCCAGTATTATGTTGCGACGCACCACTGGGTGTTTACTGTAACCCTTGGATCTTCATATGGACGATAAAACTCAGAAATTGCATCGGGATTGAATAAAGTAGGCACAATGCCGACTTACGTCCAGGGGGAGTAATGCTTCAAACAGTCTGTATATGTGCCGTTACTGAGAGGCCAGTATTAGATTGCGATGCACCACTGGGTGTTTACTGTAACCCCTGGATCTTCATATTGCCGATGAAACACAGAAATTGCATCGGGATTGAATAAAGTAGGCACAATGTCGACTTACGTCCAGGGGGAGTAATGCTTCAAACAGTCTGTATATGTGTTGTTACTGAGAGGCCAGTATTAGATTGCGATGCACCACTGGGTGTTTACTGTAACCCTTGGAGCTTCATATTGACGATGAAACTAAGAAATTGCATCGGGATTGAATATAGTAGGCACAATGCTGACTTACGTTCAGCGGGAGTAATGCTTCAAACAGTCTGTATATGTGCCGTTACTGAGACGACAGTATTAGATTGCGACGCACCACTGGGTGTTTACTGTAACCCTTGGAACTTCATATTGACGATGAAACACAGAAATTGCATCGGGATTGAATATATTAGGCACAATGCTGACTTACGTTCAGCGGGAGTAATGCTTCAAACATTCTGTATATGTGCCGTTACTGAGAGGCCAGTATTAGATTGCGATGCACCACTGGGTGTTTACTGTAACCCTTGGAGCTTCATATTGACGATGAAACTCAGAAATTGCATCGGGATTGAATAAAGTAGGCACAATGCCGACTTATGTACAGGGGGAGTAATGCTTCAAACAGTCTGTATATGTGCCGTTATTGAGAGGCCAGTATTATGTTGCGACGCACCACTGGGTGTTTACTGTAACCCTTGGATCTTCATATGGACGATAAATCTCAGAAATTGCATCGGGATTGAATAAAGTAGGCACAATGCCGACTTACGTCCAGGGGGAGTAATGCTTCAAACAGTCTGTATATGTGCCGTTACTGAGAGGCCAGTATTAGATTGCGACGCACCACTGGGTGTTTACTGTAACCCTTGGAGCTTCATATTGCCGATGAAACACAGAAATTGCATCGGGATTGAATAAAGTAGGCACATTGCCGACTTACGTCCAGGGGGAGTAATGCTTCGAACAGTCTGTATATGTGCCGTTACTGAGAGGCCAGTATTATGTTGCGACGCACCACTGGGTGTTTACTGTAACCCTTGGAGCTTCATATTGACGATGAAACACAGATATTGCATCGGGATTGAATATAGTAGGCACAATGTCGACTTACGTCCAGGGGGAGTAATGCTTCAAACAGTCTGTATATGTGCCGTTACTGAGGGGCCAGTATTAGATTGCGATGCACCACTGGGTGTTTACTGTAACCCTTGGAGCTTCATATTGACGATGAAACTCAGAAATTGCATCGGGATTGAATAAAGTAGGCACAATGCCGTCTTACGTCCAGGTGGAGTAATGCTTCAAACAGTCTGTATTTGTGCAGTTACTGAGACGCCAGTATTAGATTGCGACGCACCACTGGGTGTTTACTGTAACCCTTGGAGCTTCATATTGCCGATGAAACACAGAAATTGCATCGGGATTGAATATAGTAGGCACAATGCTGACTTACGTTCAGCGGGAGTAATGCTTCAAACAGTCTGTATATGTGGCGTTACTGAGAGCCAGTATTAGATTGCGATGCACCACTGGGTGTTTACTGTAACCCTTGGAGCTTCATATTGACGATGAAACTCAGAATTTGCATCGGGATTGAATAAAGTAGGATCAACGCCGACTTATGTACAGGGGGAGTAATGCTTCAAACAGTCTGTATATGTGCCGTTATTGAGAGGCCAGTATTATGTTGCGACGCACCACTGGGTGTTTACTGTAACCCTTGGATCTTCATATGGACGATAAAACTCAGAAATTGCATCGGGATTGAATAAAGTAGGCACAATGCCGACTTACGTCCAGGGGGAGTAATGCTTCAAACAGTCTGTATATGTGCCGTTACTGAGAGGCCAGTATTAGATTGCGATGCACCACTGGGTGTTTACTGTAACCCCTGGATCTTCATATTGCCGATGAAACACAGATATTGCATCGGGATTGAATAAAGTAGGCACAATGTCGACTTACGTCCAGAGGGAGTAATGCTCCAAAGAGTCTGTATATGTGTTGTTACTGAGAGGCCAGTATTAGATTGCGATGCACCACTGGGTGTTTACTGTAACCCTTGGAGCTTCATATTGACGATGAAACTAAGAAATTGCATCGGGATTGAATATAGTAGGCACAATGCTGACTTACGTTTAGCGGGAGTAATGCTTCAAACAGTCTGTATATGTGCCGTTACTGAGAGGCCAGTATAAGATTGCGACGCACCACTGGGTGTTTACTGTAACCCTTGGAGCTTCATATTGACGATGAAACACAGAAATTGCATCGGGATTGTATATAGTAGGCACAATGTCGACTTACGTCCAGGGGAGGTAATGCTTCAAACAGTCTGTATATGTGCCGTTATTGAGAGGCCAGTATTAGGTTGCGACGCACCACTGGGTGTTTACTGTAACCCCTGGATCTTCATATTGCCGATGAAACACAGATATTGCATCGGGATTGAATAAAGTAGGCACAATGCCGACTTACGTCCAGGGGGAGTAATGCTTCGAACAGTCTGTATATGTGCCGTTACTCAGAGGCCAGTATTAGGTTGCGACGCACCACTGGGTGTTTACTGTAACCCTTGGAGCTTCATATTGACGATGAAACACAGAAATTGCATCGGGATTGAATATAGTAGGCACAATGTCGACTTACGTCCAGGGGGAGTAATGCTACAAACAGTCTGTATATGTGCCGTTACTGAGAGGCCAGTATTAGATTGCGATGCACCACTGGGTGTTTACTGTAACCCTTGGAGCTTCATATTGACGATGAAACTCAGAAATTGCATCGGGATTATATATAGTAGGCACAATGCTGACTTACGTTCAGCGGGAGTAATGCTTCAAACAGTCTGTATATGTGCCGTTACTGAGACGCCAGTATTAGATTGCGACGCACCACTGGCTGTTTACTGTAACCCTTGGAACTTCATATTGACGATGAAACACAGAAATTGCATCGGGATTGAATATATTAGGCACAATGCTGACTTACGTTCAGCGGGAGTAATGCTTCAAACATTCTGTATATGTGCCGTTACTGAGAGGCCAGTATTAGATTGCGATGCACCACTGGGTGTTTACTGTAACCCTTGGAGCTTCATATTGACGATGAAACTCAGAAATTGCATCGGGATTGAATAAAGTAGGCACAATGCCGACTTATGTACAGGGGGAGTAATGCTTCAAACAGTCTGTATATGTGCCGTTATTGAGAGGCCAGTATTATGTTGCGACGCACCACTGGGTGTTTACTGTAACCCTTGGATCTTCATATGGACGATAAAACTCAGAAATTGCATCGGGATTGAATAAAGTAGGCACAATGCCGACTTACGTCCAGGGGGAGTAATGCTTCAAACAGTCTGTATATGTGTTGTTACTGAGAGGCCAGTATTAGATTGCGATGCACCACTGGGTGTTTACTGTAACCCTTGGAGCTTCATATTGACGATGAAACTCAGATATTGCATCGGGATTGAATATAGTAGACACAATGCTGCCTTACGTTCAGTGGGAGTAATGCTTCAAACAGTCTGTATATGTACCGTTACTGAGAGGCCAGTATTAGATTTCGACGCACCACTGGGTGTTTACTGTAACCCTTGGAGCTTCATATTGACGATGAAAGACAGAAATTGCATCGGGATTGTATATAGTAGGCACAATGTCGACTTACGTCCAGGGGAAGTAATGCTTCAAACAGTCTGTATATGTGCCGTTATTGAGAGGCCAGTAATAGGTTGCGACGCACCACTGGGTGTTTACTGTAACCCTTGGATCTTCATATTGCCGATGAAACACAGAAATTGCATCGGGGTTGAATAAAGTAACCACAATGCCGATTTACGTCCAGGGGGAGTAATGCATCGAACAGTCTGTATATGTGCCGTTACTGAGAGGCCAGTATTATGTTGCGACGCACCACTGGGTGTTTACTGTAACCCTTGGAGCTTCATATTGACGATGAAACACAGAAATTGCATCGGGATTGAATATAGTAGGCACAATGTCGACTTACGTCCAGGGGGAGTAATGCTACAAACAGTCTGTATATGTGCCGTAACTGAGAGGCCAGTATTATGTTGCGACGCACCAGTGGATGTTTACTTTAACCCTTGGAGCTTCATATTGACGATGAAACACAGAAATTGCATCGGGATTCAATAAAGTCCAGGGGGAGTAATGCTTCAAACAGTCTGTATATGTGCCGTTACTGAGAGGCCAGTATTAGGTTGCGACGCACCACTGGGTGTTTACTGTAACCCTTGGAGCTTCATATTGACGATGAAACACAGAAATTGCATCGGGATTGAATATAGTAGGCACAATGTCGACTTACGTCCAGGGGGAGTAATGCTACAAACAGTCTGTATATGTGCCGTTACTGAGAGGCCAGTATTAGATTGCGATGCACCACTGGGTGTTTACTGTAACCCTTGGAGCTTCATATTGACGATGAAACTTAGAAATTGCATCGGGATTATATATAGTTGGCACAATGCCGACTTACGTTCAGCAGGAATAATGCTTCAAACAGTCTGTATATGTGCCGTTACTGAGATGCCAGTATTAGATTGCGACGCACCACTGGGTGTTTACTGTAACCCTTGGAGCTTCATATTGACGATGAAACACAGAAATTGCATTGGGATTGAATATAGTAGGCACAATGCTGACTTACGTTCAGCAGGAGTAATGCTTCAAACAGTCTGTATATGTGCCGTTATTGAGAGGCCAGTATTATGTTGCGACGCACCAGTGGGTGTTTACTGTAACCCTTTGATCTTCATATTGACGATGAAACTCAGAAATTGCATCGGGATTGAATAAAGTAGGCACAATGCCGACTTACGTCCAGGGGGAGTAATGCTTCAAACAGTCTGTATATGTGCCGTTACTGAGAGGCCAGTATTAGATTGCGATGCACCACTGGGTGTTTACTGTAACCCTTGGAGCTTCATATTGACGATGAAACTCAGAAATTGCATCGGGATTGAATATAGTAGGCACAATGCTGACTTACGTTCAGCGGGAGTAATGCTTCAAACAGTCTGTATATGTGCCGTTACTGAGAGGCCAGTATTAGATTGCGACGCACCACTGGGTGTTTACTGTAACCCTTGGAGCTTCATATTGACGATGAAACACAGAAATTGCATCGGGATTGAATATAGTAGGCACAATGTAGACTTACGTCCAGGGGGAGTAATGCTACAAACAGTCTGTATATGTGCCGTTACTGAGAGGCCAGTATTAGATTGCGATGCACCACTGGGTGTTTACTGTAACCCTTGGAGCTTCATATTGACGATGAAACTCAGAAATTGCATCGGGATTATATATAGTAGGCACAATGCTGACTTACGTTCAGCGGGAGTAATGCTTCAAACAGTCTGTATATGTACCGTTACTGAGAGGCCAGTATTAGATTTCGTCGCACCACTGGGTGTTTACTGTAACCCTTGGAGCTTCATATTGACGATGAAAGACAGAAATTGCATCGGGATTGTATATAGTAGGCACAATGTCGACTTACGTCCAGGGGAAGTAATGCTTCAAACAGTCTGTATATGTGCCGTTATTGAGAGGCCAGTATTAGGTTGCGACGCACCACTGGGTGTTTACTGTAACCCTTGGATCTTCATATTGCCGATGAAACACAGAAATTGCATCGGGATTGAATAAAGTAGGCACAATGCCGACTTACGTCCAGGGGGAGTAATGCATCGAACAGTCTGTATATGTGCCGTTACTGAGAGGCCAGTAGTATGTTGCGACGCACCACTGGGTGTTTACTGTAACCCTTGGAGCTTCATATTGACGATGAAACACAGAAATTGCATCGGGATTGAATATAGTAGGCACAATGTCGACTTACGTCCAGGGGGAGTAATGCTACAAACAGTCTGTATATGTGCCGTAACTGAGAGGCCAGTATTATGTTGCGACGCACCAGTGGATGTTTACTGTAACCCTTGGAGCTTCATATTGACGATGAAACACAGAAATTGCATCGGGATTCAATAAAGTCCAGGGGCAGTAATGCTTCAAACAGTCTGTATATAAGCCGTTACTGAGAGGCCAGTATTAGGTTGCGACGCACCACTGGGTGTTTACTGTAACCCTTGGATCTTCATATGGACGATAAAACTCAGAAATTGCATCGGGATTGAATAAAGTAGGCACAATGCCGACTTACGTCCAGGGGGAGTAATGCTTCAAACAGTCTGTATATGTGTTGTTACTGAGAGGCCAGTATTAGATTGCGATGCACCACTGGGTGTTTACTGTAACCCTTGGAGCTTCATATTGACGATGAAACTCAGATATTGCATCGGGATTGAATATAGTAGACACAATGCTGCCTTACGTTCAGTGGGAGTAATGCTTCAAACAGTCTGTATATGTACCGTTACTGAGAGGCCAGTATTAGATTTCGACGCACCACTGGGTGTTTACTGTAACCCTTGGAGCTTCATATTGACGATGAAAGACAGAAATTGCATCGGGATTGTATATAGTAGGCACAATGTCGACTTACGTCCAGGGGAAGTAATGCTTCAAACAGTCTGTATATGTGCCGTTATTGAGAGGCCAGTAATAGGTTGCGACGCACCACTGGGTGTTTACTGTAACCCTTGGATCTTCATATTGCCGATGAAACACAGAAATTGCATCGGGATTGAATAAAGTAACCACAATGCCGATTTACGTCCAGGGGGAGTAATGCATCGAACAGTCTGTATATGTGCCGTTACTGAGAGGCCAGTATTATGTTGCGACGCACCACTGGGTGTTTACTGTAACCCTTGGAGCTTCATATTGACGATGAAACACAGAAATTGCATCGGGATTGAATATAGTAGGCACAATGTCGACTTACGTCCAGGGGGAGTAATGCTACAAACAGTCTGTATATGTGCCGTTACTGAGAGGCCAGTATTAGATTGCGATGCACCACTGGGTGTTTACTGTAACCCTTGGAGCTTCATATTGACGATGAAACTTAGAAATTGCATCGGGATTATATATAGTAGGCACAATGCCGACTTACGTTCAGCAGGAATAATGCTTCAAACAGTCTGTATATGTGCCGTTACTGAGATGCCAGTATTAGATTGCGACGCACCACTGGGTGTTTACTGTAACCCTTGGAGCTTCATATTGACGATGAAACACAGAAATTGCATTGGGATTGAATATAGTAGGCACAATGCTGACTTACGTTCAGCAGGAGTAATGCTTCAAACAGTCTGTATATGTGCCGTTATTGAGAGGCCAGTATTATGTTGCGACGCACCAGTGGGTGTTTACTGTAACCCTTTGATCTTCATATTGACGATGAAACTCAGAAATTGCATCGGGATTGAATATAGTAGGCACAATGTCGACTTACGTCCAGGGGGAGTAATGCTACAAACAGTCTGTATATGTGCCGTAACTGAGAGGCCAGTATTATGTTGCGACGCACCAGTGGATGTTTACTTTAACCCTTGGAGCTTCATATTGACGATGAAACACAGAAATTGCATCGGGATTCAATAAAGTCCAGGGGGAGTAATGCTTCAAACAGTCTGTATATGTGCCGTTACTGAGAGGCCAGTATTAGGTTGCGACGCACCACTGGGTGTTTACTGTAACCCTTGGAGCTTCATATTGACGATGAAACACAGAAATTGCATCGGGATTGAATATAGTAGGCACAATGTCGACTTACGTCCAGGGGGAGTAATGCTACAAACAGTCTGTATATGTGCCGTTACTGAGAGGCCAGTATTAGATTGCGATGCACCACTGGGTGTTTACTGTAACCCTTGGAGCTTCATATTGACGATGAAACTTAGAAATTGCATCGGGATTATATATAGTAGGCACAATGCCGACTTACGTTCAGCAGGAATAATGCTTCAAACAGTCTGTATATGTGCCGTTACTGAGATGCCAGTATTAGATTGCGACGCACCACTGGGTGTTTACTGTAACCCTTGGAGCTTCATATTGACGATGAAACACAGAAATTGCATTGGGATTGAATATAGTACGCACAATGCTGACTTACGTTCAGCAGGAGTAATGCTTCAAACAGTCTGTATATGTGCCGTTATTGAGAGGCCAGTATTATGTTGCGACGCACCAGTGGGTGTTTACTGTAACCCTTTGATCTTCATATTGACGATGAAACTCAGAAATTGCATCGGGATTGAATAAAGTAGGCACAATGCCGACTTACGTCCAGGGGGAGTAATGCTTCAAACAGTCTGTATATGTGCCGTTACTGAGAGGCCAGTATTAGATTGCGATGCACCACTGGGTGTTTACTGTAACCCTTGGAGCTTCATATTGACGATGAAACTCAGAAATTGCATCGGGATGAATATAGTAGGCACAATGCTGACTTACGTTCAGCGGGAGTAATGCTTCAAACAGTCTGTATATGTGCCGTTACTGAGAGGCCAGTATTAGATTGCGACGCACCACTGGGTGTTTACTGTAACCCTTGGAGCTTCATATTGACGATGAAACACAGAAATTATATCGGGATTGTATATAGTAGGCACAATGTCGACTTACGTCCAGGGGAGGTAATGCTTCAAACAGTCTGTATATGTGCCGTTACTCAGAGGCCAGTATTAGGTTGCGACGCACCACTGGGTGTTTACTGTAACCCTTGGAGCTTCATATTGACGATGAAACACAGAAATTGCATCGGGATTGAATATAGTAGGCACAATGTCGACTTACGTCCAGGGGGAGTAATGCTACAAACAGTCTGTATATGTGCCGTTACTGAGAGGCCAGTATTAGATTGCGATGCACCACTGGGTGTTTACTGTAACCCTTGGAGCTTCATATTGACGATGAAACTCAGAAATTGCATCGGGATTATATATAGTAGGCACAATGCTGACTTACGTTCAGCGGGAGTAACGCTTCAAACAGTCTGTATATGTACCGTTACTGAGAGGCATGTATTAGATTTCGTCGCACCACTGGGTGTTTACTGTAACCCTTGGAGCTTCATATTGACGATGAAAGACAGAAATTGCATCGGGATTGTATATAGTAGGCACAATGTCGACTTACGTCCAGGGGGAGTAATGCTTCAAACAGTCTGTATATGTGCCGTTATTGAGAGGCCAGTATTAGGTTGCGACGCACCACTGGGTGTTTACTGTAACCCTTGGATCTTCATATTGCCGATGAAACACAGAAATTGCATCGGGATTGAATAAAGTAGGCACAATGCCGACTTACGTCCAGGGGGAGTAATGCATCGAACAGTCTGTATATGTGCCGTTACTGAGAGGCCAGTAGTATGTTGCGACGCACCACTGGGTGTTTACTGTAACCCTTGGAGCTTCATATTGACGATGAAACACAGAAATTGCATCGGGATTGAATATAGTAGGCACAATGTCGACTTACGTCCAGGGGGAGTAATGCTACAAACAGTCTGTATATGTGCCGTAACTGAGAGGCCAGTATTATGTTGCGACGCACCAGTGGATGTTTACTGTAACCCTTGGAGCTTCATATTGACGATGAAACACAGAAATTGCATCGGGATTCAATAAAGTCCAGGGGCAGTAATGCTTCAAACAGTCTGTATATAAGCCGTTACTGAGAGGCCAGTATTAGGTTGCGACGCACCACTGGGTGTTTACTGTAACCCTTGGAGCTTCATATTGACGATGAAACACAGAAATTGCATCGGGATTGAATATAGTAGGCACAATGTCGACTTACGTCCAGGGGGAGTAATGCTACAAACTGTCTGTATATGTGCCGTTACTGAGAGGCCAGTATTAGATTGCGATGCACCACTGGGTGTTTACTGTAACCCTTGGAGCTTCATATTGACGATGAAACTTAGAAATTGCATCGGGATTATACATAGTAGGCACAATGCCGACTTACGTTCAGCGGGAATAATGCTTCAAACAGTCTGTATATGTGCCGTTACTGAGATGCCAGTATTAGATTGCGACGCACCACTGGGTGTTTACTGTAACCCTTGGAGCTTCATATTGACGATGAAACACAGAAATTGCATTGGGATTGAATATAGTAGGCACAATGCTGACTTACGTTCAGCAGGAGTAATGCTTCAAACAGTCTGTATATGTGCCGTTATTGAGAGGCCAGTATTATGTTGCGACGCACCAGTGGGTGTTTACTGTAACCCTTTGATCTTCATATTGACGATGAAACTCAGAAATTGCATCGGGATTGAATAAAGTAGGCACAATGCCGACTTACGTCCAGGGGGAGTAATGCTTCAAACAGTCTGTATATGTGCCGTTACTGAGAGGCCAGTATTAGATTGCGATGCACCACTGGGTGTTTACTGTAACCCTTGGAGCTTCATATTGACGATGAAACTCAGAAATTGCATCGGGATTGAATATAGTAGGCACAATGCTGACTTACGTTCAGCGGGAGTAATGCTTCAAACAGTCTGTATATGTGCCGTTACTGAGAGGCCAGTATTAGATTGCGACGCACCACTGGGTGTTTACTGTAACCCTTGGAGCTTCATATTGACGATGAAACACAGAAATTGCATCGGGATTGAATATAGTAGTCACAATGTCGACTTACGTCCAGGGGGAGTAATGCTTCAAACAGTCTGTATATGTGCCGTTACTTATAGGCCAGTATTAGATTGCGACGCACTACTGGGTGTGTACTGTATCCCTTGGATCTGCATATTGACGATGAAACACAGAAATTGCATCGGGATTGAATATAGTAGGCACAATGCCGACTTACGTCCAGGGAGAGTAATGCTTCAAACAGTCTGTATATGTGCCGTTCCTGAGAGGCCAGTATTAGATTCCAACGCAACAGTGGATGTTTACTGTAACCATTTGAGCTTCATATTGACGATGAAAAACAGAAATTGCATCGGGATTGAATAAAGTAGGCACTATACAGACATATGTCCAGGGGGAGTAATGCTTCTTACAGTCTGTATATGTGCCATTATTGAGAGGCCAGTATTAGGTTGCGACGCACCACTGGGAGTTTACTGTAACCCTTACATCTTCATATTGCCGATGACACACAGAAATTGCATCGGGATTGAATAAAGTAGGCACAATGTTGACTTACGTCCAGGGGGAGTAATGCTTCAAACAGTCTGTATATATGCCGTTACTGAGAGGCCAGTATTAGATTGCGACGCACTACTGGGTGTTTACTGTAACCCTTGGATCTTCATACTGACGAAGAATCACAGAAATTGCATCGGGATTGAATAAAGTAGGAACATCCCGACTTACGTCCAGGGGGTGTAATGCTTCAAGCAGTCTGTACATGTTCCGTTACTGAGAGGCCAGTGTTTGATTGCGTTGCACCACTGGGTGTTTACTGTAACCCTTGGAGCTTCATATTGACGATGAAACATAGAAATTGCATCGGGATTAAATATAGTAGGCACAATGCTGACTTACGTCCAGGGGGGGTAATGCTTCAAACAGTCTGTATATGTGCCGTTACTGAGAGGCCAGTATTAGATTGCGACGCACCACTGTGTGTTTACTGTAACTTTTGGAGTTTCATATTGACGATGAAACACAGAAATTACATCGGGATTGAATATAGCAGGCACAATGGGGACTTACGTCCAGGGGGAGTAATGCTTCAAACAGTCTGTATATGTGCCGCTACTGAGAGGCCAGTATTAGATTGCGACGCACCACTGGGTGTTTACTGTAACCCTTGGAGCTTCATATTGTCGATGAAACACAGAAATTGCATCGGGATTAAATATAGTAGGCACAATGCCGACTTACGTCCAGGGGGAGTAATGCTTCAAACAGTCTGTGAATGTGCCGTATCTGAGAGTCCAGTATTAGATTGCGACGCACCACTGGGTGTTTACTGTAACCCTCGGAGCTTCCTATGACGATGAAACACAGAAATTGCATCGTTAATGAATATAGTAGGCACAATGCCGACTTACGTCCAGGGGGTGTAATGCTTCAAACAGTCTGTATATGTGCCGTTATTGGGAGGCCAGTATTAGGTTGCGACGCACCACTGCGTATTTACTGTAAGCCATGGAGCTTCATAATGACGATAAAACGCAGAAATTGAATCGTTATTGAATATAGTAGGCACAATGCTGACTTACGTAAAGGGGGAGTAATGCTTCAGACAGTCTGTATATGTCCCGTTTTTGAGAGGCCAGTATTACGTTGCGACGCACCACTGGGTGTTTACTGTAACGCTTGGAGCTTCATATTGACGACGAAACACAGAAATTGCATTGGGATTGAATATAGTAGGATCAATGCCGACTTACGTCCAGGGGGGTAATGCTTCAAACAGTCTGTATATGTGCCGTTACTGTGAGGCCTGTATTAGATTGCGACGCACCACTGTGTGTTTACTGTAACTCTTGGAGCTTCATATTGACGATGAAACACAGAAATTGCATCAGGATTGAATAAAGTAGGCACAATGCCGACTTACGTCCAGGGGGAGTAATGCTTCAAACAGTCTGTATATGTGCCGTTAATGAGAGGCCAGTATTACATTGCGACGCACCACTGGGTGTTTGCTGAAACCCTTGGAGCTTCATATTGTCGTTGAAACACAGAAATTGCATCGGGATTAAATATAGTAGGCACAATGCCGACTTACGTCCAGGGGGAGTAATGCTTCAAACAGTCTGTGTATGTGGCGTAGCTGAGAGTCCAGTATTAGATTGCGACGCACCACTGGGTGTTTACTGTAACCCTCGGAGCTTCCTATTGACGATGAAACACAGAAATTGCATCGTTATTGAATATAGTAGGCACAATGCCGACTTACGTCCAGGGGGTGTAATGCTTCAAACAGTCTGTATATGTGCCGTTATTGAGAGGGCAGTATTAGGTTGCGACGCACCACTGGGTGTTTACTGTAACCCTTGGAGCTTCATATTGACGATGAAACACAGAAATTGCATCGGGATTGAATATAGTAGGCACAATGTCGACTTACGTCCAGGGGGAGTAATGCTACAAACAGTCTGTACATGTGCCGTTACTGAGAGGCCAGTATTATGTTGCGACGCACCAGTGGATGTTTACTGTAACCCTTGGAGCTTCATATTGACGATGAAACACAGAAATTGCATCGGGATTCAATAAAGTCCAGGGGGAGTAATGCTTCAAACAGTCTGTATATGTACCGTTACTGAGAGGCCAGTATTAGGTTGCGACGCACCACTGGGTGTTTACTGTAACCCTTGGAGCTTCATATTGACGATGAAACACAGAAATTGCATCGGGATTGAATATAGTAGGCACAATGTCGACTTACGTCTTGGGGGAGTAATGCTAGAAACAGTCTGTATATGTGCCGTTACTGAGAGGCCAGTATTAGATTGCGATGCACCACTGGGTGTTTACTGTAACCCTTGGAGCTTCATATTGACGATGAAACTCAGAAATTGCATCGTGATTATATATAGTAGGCACAATGCTGACTTACGTTCAGCGGGAGTAATGCTTCAAACAGTCTGTATATGTGCCGTTACTGAGACGCCAGTATTAGATTGCGACGCACCACTGGGTGTTTACTGTAACCCTTGGAACTTCATATTGACGATGAAACACAGAAATTGCATCGGGATTGAATATATTAGGCACAATGCTGACTTACGTTCAGCGGGAGTAATGCTTCAAACATTCTGTATATGTGCCGTTACTGAGAGGCCAGTAGTAGATTGCGATGCACCACTGGGTGTTTACTGTAACCCTTGGAGCTTCATATTGCCGATGAAACTCAGAAATTGCATCGGGATTGAATAAAGTAGGCACAATGCCGACTTATGTACAGGGGGAGTAATGCTTCAAACAGTCTGTATATGTGCCGTTATTGAGAGGCCAGTATTATGTTGCGACGCACCACTGGGTGTTTACTGTAACCCTTGGATCTTCATATGGACGATAAAACTCAGATATTGCATCGGGATTGAATAAAGTAGTCACAATGCCGACTTACGTCCAGGGGGAGTAATGCTTCAAATAGTCTGTATATGTGCCGTTACTGAGAGGCCAGTATTAGATTGCGATGCACCACTGGGTGTTTACTGTAACCCTTGGAGCTTCATATTGACGATGAAACTCAGAAATTGCATCGGGATTGAATATAGTAGGCACAATGCTGACTTACGTTCAGCGGGAGTAATGCTTCAAACAGTCTGTATATGTGCCGTTACTGAGAGGCCAGTATTAGATTGCGACGCACCACTGGGTGTTTACTGTAACCCTTGGAGCTTCATATTGACGATGAAACACAGAAATTGCATCGGGATTGAATATAGTAGTCACAATGTCGACTTACGTCCAGGGGGAGTAATGCTTCAAACAGTCTGTATATGTGCCGTTACTTATAGGAGAGTATTAGATTGCGACGCACTACTGGGTGTGTACTGTATCCCTTGGATCTGCATATTGACGATGAAACACAGAAATTGCATCGGGATTGAATATAGTAGGCACAATGCCGACTTACGTCCAGGGAGAGTAATGCTTCAAACAGTCTGTATATGTGCCGTTCCTGAGAGGCCAGTATTAGATTCCAACGCAACAGTGGATGTTTACTGTAACCATTTGAGCTTCATATTGACGATGAAAAACAGAAATTGCATCGGGATTGAATAAAGTAGGCACTATACAGACATATGTCCAGGGGGAGTAATGCTTCTTACAGTCTGTATATGTGCCATTATTGAGAGGCCAGTATTAGGTTGCGACGCACCACTGGGAGTTTACTGTAACCCTTACATCTTCATATTGCCGATGACACACAGAAATTGCATCGGGATTGAATAAAGTAGGCACAATGTTGACTTACGTCCAGGGGGAGTAATGCTTCAAACAGTCTGTATATATGCCGTTACTGAGAGGCCAGTATTAGATTGCGACGCACTACTGGGTGTTTACTGTAACCCTTGGATCTTCATACTGACGAAGAATCACAGAAATTGCATCGGGATTGAATAAAGTAGGAACAATGCCGACTTACGTCCAGGGGGTGTAATGCTTCAAGCAGTCTGTACATGTTCCGTTACTGAGAGGCCAGTGTTAGATTGCGTTGCACCACTGGGTGTTTACTGTAACCCTTGGAGCTTCATATTGACGATGAAACATAGAAATTGCATCGGGATTAAATATAGTAGGCACAATGCTGACTTACGTCCAGGGGGGGTATTGCTTCAAACAGTCTGTATATGTGCCGTTACTGAGAGGCCAGTATTAGATTGCGTCGCACCACTGTGTGTTTACTGTAACTTTTGGAGTTTCATATTGACGATGAAACACAGAAATTACATCGGGATTGAATATAGCAGGCACAATGGGGACTTACGTCCAGGGGGAGTAATGCTTCAAACAGTCTGTATATGTGCCGCTACTGAGAGGCCAGTATTAGATTGCGACGCACCACTGGGTGTTTACTGTAACCCTTGGAGCTTCATATTGTCGATGAAACACAGAAATTGCATCGGGATTAAATATAGTAGGCACAATGCCGACTTACGTCCAGGGGGAGTAATGCTTCAAACAGTCTGTGAATGTGCCGTATCTGAGAGTCCAGTATTAGATTGCGACGCACCACTGGGTGTTTACTGTAACCCTCGGAGCTTCCTATGACGATGAAACACAGAAATTGCATCGTTAATGAATATAGTAGGCACAATGCCGACTTACGTCCAGGGGGTGTAATGCTTCAAACAGTCTGTATATGTGCCGTTATTGGGAGGCCAGTATTAGGTTGCGACGCACCACTGCGTATTTACTGTAAGCCATGGAGCTTCATAATGACGATAAAACGCAGAAATTGAATCGTTATTGAATATAGTAGGCACAATGCTGACTTACGTAAAGGGGGAGTAATGCTTCAGACAGTCTGTATATGTCCCGTTTTTGAGAGGCCAGTATTACGTTGCGACGCAACACTGGGTGTTTACTGTAACGCTTGGAGCTTCATATTGACGACGAAACACAGAAATTGCATTGGGATTGAATATAGTAGGATCAATGCCGACTTACGTCCAGGGGCGTAATGCTTCAAACAGTCTGTATATGTGCCGTTACTGTGTGGCCTGTATTAGATTGCGACGCACCACTGTGTGTTTACTGTAACTCTTGGAGCTTCATATTGACGATGAAACACAGAAATTGCATCAGGATTGAATAAAGTAGGCACAATGCCGACTTACGTCCAGGGGGAGTAATGCTTCAAACAGTCTGTATATGTGCCGTTACTGAGAGGCCAGTATTACATTGCGACGCACCACTGGGTGTTTGCTGAAACCCTTGGAGCTTCATATTGTCGTTGAAACACAGAAATTGCATCGGGATTAAATATAGTAGGCACAATGCCGACTTACGTCCAGGGGGAGTAATGCTTCAAACAGTCTGTGTATGTGGCGTAGCTGAGAGTCCAGTATTAGATTGCGGCGCACCACTGGGTGTTTACTGTAACCCTCGGAGCTTCCTATTGACGATGAAACACAGAAATTGCATCGTTATTGAATATAGTAGGCACAATGCCGACTTACGTCCAGGGGGTGTAATGCTTCAAACAGTCTGTATATGTGCCGTTATTGAGAGGGCAGTATTAGGTTGCGACGCACCACTGGGTGTTTACTGTAACCCTTGGAGCTTCATATTGCCGATGAAACACAGAAATTGCATCGGGATAGATTAAAGTAGGCACAATGTCGACTTACGTCCAGGGGGAGTAATGCTTCAAACAGTCTGTATATGTGCCGTTACTGAGAGGGCAGTATTAGATTACGACGCACCACTGGGTGATTACTGTAACCCTTGGAGCTTCATATTGACGATGAAACACAGAAATTGCATCGGGATTGAATATAGTAGGCACAATGTCGACTTACGTCCAGGGGGAGTAATGCTACAAACAGTCTGTACATGTGCCGTTACTGAGAGGCCAGTATTATGTTGCGACGCACCAGTGGATGTTTACTGTAACCCTTGGAGCTTCATATTGACGATGAAACACAGAAATTGCATCGGGATTCAATAAAGTCCAGGGGGAGTAATGCTTCAAACAGTCTGTATATGTACCGTTACTGAGAGGCCAGTATTAGGTTGCGACGCACCACTGGGTGTTTACTGTAACCCTTGGAGCTTCATATTGACGATGAAACACAGAAATTGCATCGGGATTGAATATAGTAGGCACAATGTCGACTTACGTCCAGGGGGAGTAATGCTGGAAACAGTCTGTATATGTGCCGTTACTGAGAGGCCAGTATTAGATTGCGATGCACCACTGGGTGTTTACTGTAACCCTTGGAGCTTCATATTGACGATGAAACTCAGAAATTGCATCGTGATTATATATAGTAGGCACAATGCTGACTTACGTTCAGCGGGAGTAATGCTTCAAACAGTCTGTATATGTGCCGTTACTGAGACGCCAGTATTAGATTGCGACGCACCACTGGGTGTTTACTGTAACCCTTGGAACTTCATATTGACGATGAAACACAGAAATTGCATCGGGATTGAATATATTAGGCACAATGCTGACTTACGTTCAGCGGGAGTAATGCTTCAAACATTCTGTATATGTGCCGTTACTGAGAGGCCAGTAGTAGATTGCGATGCACCACTGGGTGTTTACTGTAACCCTTGGAGCTTCATATTGCCGATGAAACTCAGAAATTGCATCGGGATTGAATAAAGTAGGCACAATGCCGACTTATGTACAGGGGGAGTAATGCTTCAAACAGTCTGTATATGTGCCGTTATTGAGAGGCCAGTATTATGTTGCGACGCACCACTGGGTGTTTACTGTAACCCTTGGATCTTCATATGGACGATAAAACTCAGAAATTGCATCGGGATTGAATAAAGTAGTCACAATGCCGACTTACGTCCAGGGGGAGTAATGCTTCAAATAGTCTGTATATGTGCCGTTACTGAGAGGCCAGTATTAGATTGCGATGCACCACTGGGTGTTTACTGTAACCCTTGGAGCTTCATATTGACGATGAAACTCAGAAATTGCATCGGGATTGAATATAGTAGGCACAATGCTGACTTACGTTCAGCGGGAGTAATGCTTCAAACAGTCTGTATATGTGCCGTTACTGAGAGGCCAGTATTAGATTGCGACGCACCACTGGGTGTTTACTGTAACCCTTGGAGCTTCATATTGACGATGAAACACAGAAATTGCATCGGGATTGAATATAGTAGGCACAATGTCGACTTACGTCCAGGGGAAGTAATGCTTCAAACAGTCTGTATATGTGCCGTTATTTAGAGGCAAGTATTATGTTGCGACGCACCACTGGGTGTTTACTGTAACCCTTGGAGCTTCATATTGACGATAAAAATATGAAATTGCATCGGGATTGGATAAAGTAGGCACAATGCCGACTTACGTCCAGGGGGAGTAATGCTTCAAACAGTCTGTATATGTGCCGTTACTGAGAGGCCAGTATTAGGTTGGGACGCACCACTGGGAGTTTACTGTAACCCTTGGACCTTCATATTGCCGATGAAACACAGAAATTGCATCGGAATTGAATATAGTAGGCACAATGCCGACTTACGTCCAGGGGGAGTAATGCTTCAAACAGTCTGTAGATGTGCCGTTACTGAGAGGCCAGTATTAGATTGCGATGCACCACTGGGTGTTTACTGTAACCCTTGGATCTTCATATTGACGATGAAACTCAGAAATTGCATCGGGATTGATTATAGTAGGCACAATGCTGACTTACGTTCAGCGGGAGTAATGCTTCAAACAGTCTGTATATGTGCCGTTACTGAGAGGCCAGTATTAGATTGCGACGCACCACTGGGTGTTTACTGTAACCCTTGGAGCTTCATATTGACGATGAAACACAGAAATTGCATCGGGATTGTATATAGTAGGCACAATGTCGACTTACGTCCAGGGGAAGTAATGCTTCAAACAGTCTGTGCCGTTATTGAGAGGCCAGTATTAGGTTGCGACGCACCACTGGGTGTTTACTGTAACCCCTGGATCTTCATATTGCCGATGAAACACAGAAATTGCATCGGGATTGAATAAAGTAGGCACAATGCCGACTTACGTCCAGGGAAAGTAATGCTTCGAACAGTCTGTATATGTGCCGTTACTGAGAGGCCAGTATTATGTTGCGACGCACCACTGGGTGTTTACTGTAACCCTTGGAGCTTCATATTGACGATGAAACACAGAAGTTGCATCGGGATTGAATATAGAAGGCACAATGTCGACTTACGTCCAGGGGGAGTAATGCTACAAACAGTCTGTATATGTGCCGTTACTGAGAGGCCAGTATTATGTTGCGACGCACCAGTGGATGTTTACTTTAACCCTTGGAGCTTCATATTGACGATGAAACACAGAAATTGCATCGGGATTCAATAAAGTCCAGGGGGAGTAATGCTTCAAACAGTCTGTATATGTGCCGTTACTGAGAGGCCAGTATTAGGTTGCGACGCACCACTGGGTGTTTACTGTAACCCCTGGAGCTTCATATTGACGATGAAACACAGAAATTGCATCGGGATTGAATATAGTAGGCACAATGTCGACTTACGTCCAGGGGGAGTAATGCTACAAACAGTCTGTATATGTGCCGTTACTGAGAGGCCAGTATTAGATTGCGATGCACCACTGGGTGTTTACTGTAACCCTTGGAGCTTCATATTGACGATGAAACTCAGAAATTGCATCGGGATTATATATAGTAGGCACAATGCCGACTTACGTTCAGCGGGAGTAATGCTTCAAAGAGTCTGTATATGTGCCGTTACTGAGACGCCAGTATTAGATTGCGACGCACCACTGGGTGTTTACTGTAACCCTTGGAGCTTCATATTGACGATGAAACTCAGAAATTGCATCGGGATTGAATATAGTAGGCACAATGCTGACTTACGTTCAGCAGGAGTAATGCTTCAAACAGTCTGTATATGTGCCGTTATTGAGAGGCCAGTATTATGTTGCGACGCACCAGTGGGTGTTTACTGTAACCCTTTGATCATCATATTGACGATGAAACTCAGAAATTGCATCGGGATTGAATAAAGTAGGCACAATGCCGACTTACGTCCAGGGGGAGTAATGCTTCAAACAGTCTGTATTTGTGCCGTTACTGAGAGGCCAGTATTAGATTGCGACGCACCACTGGGTGTTTACTGTAACCCTCGGAGCTTCATATTGACGATGAAACACAGAAATTGCATCGGGATTGAATATAGTAGGCACAATGTCGACTTACGTCCAGGGGGAGTAATGCTTCAAACAGTCTGTATATGTGCCGTTACTTATAGGCCAGTATTAGATTGCGACGCACTACTGGGTGTGTACTGTATCCCTTGGATCTGCATATTGACGATGAAACACAGAAATTGCATCGGGATTGAATATAGTAGGCACAATGCCGACTTACGTCCAGGGAGAGTAATGCTTCAAACAGTCTGTATATGTGCCGTTACTGAGAGGCCTATATTAGATTGCGACGCACCACTGGGTGTTTGCTGAAACCCTTGGAGCTTCATATTGTCGTTGAAACACAGAAATTACATCGGGATTGTATATAGTTGGCACAATGCCGACTTACGTCCAGGGGGAGTAATGCTTCAAACAGTCTGTATATGTGCCGCTACTGAGAGGCCAGTATTAGATTGTGACGCACCACTGGGTGTTTACTGTAACCCTTGGAGCTTCATATTGTCGATGAAACACAGAAATTGCATCGGGATTAAATATAGTAGGCACAATGCCGACTTACGTCTAGGGGGAGTAATGCTTCAAACAGTTTGTGTATGTGGCGTATCTGAGAGTCCAGTATTAGATTGCGACGCACCACTGGGTGTTTACTGTAACCCTCGGAGCTTCCTATTGACGATGAAACACAGAAATTGCATCGTTATTGAATATAGTAGGTACAATGCCGACTTACGTCCAGGGGGTGTAATGCTTTAAACAGTCTGTATATGTGCCGTTATTGAGAGGGCAGTATTAGGTTGCGACGCACCACTGGGTGTTTACTGTAACCCTTGGAGCTTCATATTGACGATGAAACTCAGAAATTGCATCGGGATTGAATATAGTAGGCACAATGCTGACTTACGTTCAGCAGGAGTAATGCTTCAAACAGTCTGTATATGTGCCGTTACTGAGAGGCCAGTATTAGATTGCGACGCACCACTGGGTGTTTACTGTAACCCTTGGAGCTTCATATTGACGATGAAACACAGAAATTGCATCGGGATTGAATATAGTAGTCACAATGTCGACTTACGTCCAGGGGGAGTAATGCTTCAAACAGTCTGTATATGTGCCGTTACTTATAGGCCAGTATTAGATTGCGACGCACTACTGGGTGTGTACTGTATCCCTTGGATCTGCATATTGACGATGAAACACAGAAATTGCATCGGGATTGAATATAGTAGGCACAATGCCGACTTACGTCCAGGGAGAGTAATGCTTCAAACAGTCTGTATATGTGCCGTTCCTGAGAGGCCAGTATTAGATTCCAACGCAACAGTGGATGTTTACTGTAACCATTTGAGCTTCATATTGACGATGAAAAACAGAAATTGCATCGGGATTGAATAAAGTAGGCACTATACAGACATATGTCCAGGGGGAGTAATGCTTCTTACAGTCCGTATATGTGCCATTATTGAGAGGCCAGTATTAGGTTGCGACGCACCACTGGGAGTTTACTGTAACCCTTACATCTTCATATTGCCGATGACACACAGAAATTGCATCGGGATTGAATAAAGTAGGCACAATGTTGACTTACGTCCAGGGGGAGTAATGCTTCAAACAGTCTGTATATATGCCGTTACTGAGAGGCCAGTATTAGATTGCGACGCACTACTGGGTGTTTACTGTAACCCTTGGATCTTCATTCTGACGAAGAATCACAGAAATTGCATCGGGATTGAATAAAGTAGGAACAATGCCGACTTACGTCCAGGGGGTGTAATGCTTCAAGCAGTCTGTACATGTTCCGTTACTGAGAGGCCAGTGTTAGATTGCGTTGCACCACTGGGTGTTTACTGTAACCCTTGGAGCTTCATATTGACGATGAAACATAGAAATTGCATCGGGATTAAATATAGTAGGCACAATGCTGACTTACGTCCAGGGGAGGTAATGCTTCAAACAGTCTGTATATGTGCCGTTACTGAGAGGCCAGTATTAGATTGCGACGCACCACTGTGTGTTTACTGTAACTTTTGGAGTTTCATATTGACGATGAAACACAGAAATTACATCGGGATTGAATATAGCAGGCACAATGGGGACTTACGTCCAGGGGTAGTAATGCTTCAAACAGTCTGTATATGTGCCGCTACTGAGAGGCCAGTATTAGATTGCGACGCACCACTGGGTGTTTACTGTAACCCTTGGAGCTTCATATTGTCGATGAAACACAGAAATTGCATCGGGATTAAATATAGTAGGCACAATGCCGACTTACGTCCAGGGGGAGTAATGCTTCAAACAGTCTGTGAATGTGCCGTATCTGAGAGTCCAGTATTAGATTGCGACGCACCACTGGGTGTTTACTGTAACCCTCGGAGCTTCCTATGACGATGAAACACAGAAATTGCATCGTTAATGAATATAGTAGGCACAATGCCGGCTTACGTCCAGGGGGTGTAATGCTTCAAACAGTCTGTATATGTGCCGTTAT
Organism: Schistocerca cancellata; assembly: GCF_023864275.1. Taxonomy (NCBI): domain Eukaryota; kingdom Metazoa; phylum Arthropoda; class Insecta; order Orthoptera; family Acrididae; genus Schistocerca; species Schistocerca cancellata. Next base: position 464,353,704 of record NC_064634.1, on the reverse strand, counting down.
TGGGAGGCCAGTATTAGGTTGCGACGCACCACTGCGTATTTACTGTAAGCCATGGAGCTTCATAATGACGATAAAACGCAGAAATTGAATCGTTATTGAATATAGTAGGCACAATGCTGACTTACGTAAAGGGGGAGTAATGCTTCAGACAGTCTGTATATGTCCCGTTTTTGAGAGGCCAGTATTACGTTGCGACGCACCACTGGGTGTTTACTGTAACGCTTGGAGCTTCATATTGACGACGAAACACAGAAATTGCATTGGGATTGAATAAAGTAGGATCAATGCCGACTTACGTCCAGGGGGGTAATGCTTCAAACAGTCTGTATATGTGCCGTTACTGTGAGGCCTGTATTAGATTGCGACGCACCACTGTGTGTTTACTGTAACTCTTGGAGCTTCATATTGACGATGAAACACAGAAATTGCATCGGGATTGAATAAAGTAGGCACAATGCCGACTTACGTCCAGGGGGAGTAATGCTTCAAACAGTCTGTATATGTGCCGTTACTGAGAGGCCAGTATTACATTGCGACGCACCACTGGGTGTTTGCTGAAACCCTTGGAGCTTCATATTGTCGTTGAAACACAGAAATTGCATCGGGATTAAATATAGTAGGCACAATGCTGACTTACGTCCAGGGGGAGTAATGCTTCAAACAGTCTGTGTATGTGGCGTAGCTGAGAGTCCAGTATTAGATTGCGACGCTCCACTGGGTGTTTACTGTAACCCTCGGAGCTTCCTATTGACGATGAAACACAGAAATTGCATCGTTATTGAATATAGTAGGCACAATGCCGACTTACGTCCAGGGGGTGTAATGCTTCAAACAGTCTGTATATGTGCCGTTATTGAGAGGGCAGTATTAGGTTGCGACGCACCACTGGGTGTTTACTGTAACCCTTGGAGCTTCATATTGCCGATGAAACACAGAAATTGCATCGGGATAGATTAAAGTAGGCACAATGTCGACTTACGTCCAGGGGGAGTAATGCTTCAAACAGTCTGTATATGTGCCGTTACTGAGAGGGCAGTATTAGATTACGACGCACCACTGGGTGATTACTGTAACCCTTGGAGCTTCATATTGACTATGAAACACAGAAATTGCATCGGGATTGAATATAGTAGGCACAATGTCGACTTACGTCCAGGGGGAGTAATGCTACAAACAGTCTGTACATGTGCCGTTACTGAGAGGCCAGTATTATGTTGCGACGCACCAGTGGATGTTTACTGTAACCCTTGGAGCTTCATATTGACGATGAAACACAGAAATTGCATCGGGATTCAATAAAGTCCAGGGGGAGTAATGCTTCAAACAGTCTGTATATGTACCGTTACTGAGAGGCCAGTATTAGGTTGCGACGCACCACTGGGTGTTTACTGTAACCCTTGGAGCTTCATATTGACGATGAAACACAGAAATTGCATCGGGATTGAATATAGTAGGCACAATGTCGACTTACGTCCAGGGGGAGTAATGCTAGAAACAGTCTGTATATGTGCCGTTACTGAGAGGCCAGTATTAGATTGCGATGCACCACTGGGTGTTTACTGTAACCCTTGGAGCTTCATATTGACGATGAAACTCAGAAATTGCATCGTGATTATATATAGTAGGCACAATGCTGACTTACGTTCAGCGGGAGTAATGCTTCAAACAGTCTGTATATGTGCCGTTACTGAGACGCCAGTATTAGATTGCGACGCACCACTGGGTGTTTACTGTAACCCTTGGAACTTCATATTGACGATGAAACACAGAAATTGCATCGGGATTGAATATATTAGGCACAATGCTGACTTACGTTCATCGGGAGTAATGCTTCAAACATTCTGTATATGTGCCGTTACTGAGAGGCCAGTAGTAGATTGCGATGCACCACTGGGTGTTTACTGTAACCCTTGGAGCTTCATATTGCCGATGAAACTCAGAAATTGCATCGGGATTGAATAAAGTAGGCACAATGCCGACTTATGTACAGGGGGAGTAATGCTTCAAACAGTCTGTATATGTGCCGTTATTGAGAGGCCAGTATTATGTTGCGACGCACCACTGGGTGTTTACTGTAACCCTTGGATCTTCATATGGACGATAAAACTCAGAAATTGCATCGGGATTGAATAAAGTAGTCACAATGCCGACTTACGTCCAGGGGGAGTAATGCTTCAAATAGTCTGTATATGTGCCGTTACTGAGAGGCCAGTATTAGATTGCGATGCACCACTGGGTGTTTACTGTAACCCTTGGAGCTTCATATTGACGATGAAACTCAGAAATTGCATCGGGATTGAATATAGTAGGCACAATGCTGACTTACGTTCAGCGGGAGTAATGCTTCAAACAGTCTGTATATGTGCCGTTACTGAGACGCCAGTATTAGATTGCGACGCACCACTGGGTGTTTACTGTAACCCTTGGAGCTTCATATTGACGATGAAACACAGAAATTGCATCGGGATTGAATATAGTAGGCACAATGTCGACTTACGTCCAGGGGAAGTAATGCTTCAAACAGTCTGTATATGTGCCGTTATTTAGAGGCAAGTATTATGTTGCGACGCACCACTGGGTGTTTACTGTAACCCTTGGAGCTTCATATTGACGATAAAAATATGAAATTGCATCGGGATTGGATAAAGTAGGCACAATGCCGACTTACGTCCAGGGGGAGTAATGCTTCAAACAGTCTGTATATGTGCCGTTACTGAGAGGCCAGTATTAGGTTGGGACGCACCACTGGTAGTTTACTGTAACCCTTGGACCTTCATATTGCCGATGAAACACAGAAATTGCATCGGAATTGAATATAGTAGGCACAATGCCGACTTACGTCCAGGGGGAGTAATGCTTCAAACAGTCTGTAGATGTGCCGTTACTGAGAGGCCAGTATTAGATTGCGATGCACCACTGGGTGTTTACTGTAACCCTTGGATCTTCATATTGACGATGAAACTCAGAAATTGCATCGGGATTGATTATAGTAGGCACAATGCTGACTTACGTTCAGCGGGAGTAATGCTTCAAACAGTCTGTATATGTGCCGTTACTGAGAGGCCAGTATTAGATTGCGACGCACCACTGGGTGTTTACTGTAACCCTTGGAGCTTCATATTGACGATGAAACACAGAAATTGCATCGGGATTGTATATAGTAGGCACAATGTCGACTTACGTCCAGGGGAAGTAATGCTTCAAACAGTCTGTGATGTTATTGAGAGGCCAGTATTAGGTTGCGACGCACCACTGGGTGTTTACTGTAACCCCTGGATCTTCATATTGCCGATGAAACACAGAAATTGCATCGGGATTGAATAAAGTAGGCACAATGCCGACTTACGTCCAGGGGGAGTAATGCTTCGAACAGTCTGTATATGTGCCGTTACTGAGAGGCCAGTATTATGTTGCGACGCACCACTGGGTGTTTACTGTAACCCTTGGAGCTTCATATTGACGATGAAACACAGAAGTTGCATCGGGATTGAATATAGAAGGCACAATGTCGACTTACGTCCAGGGGGAGTAATGCTACAAACAGTCTGTATATGTGCCGTTACTGAGAGGCCAGTATTATGTTGCGACGCACCAGTGGATGTTTACTTTAACCCTTGGAGCTTCATATTGACGATGAAACACAGAAATTGCATCGGGATTCAATAAAGTCCAGGGGGAGTAATGCTTCAAACAGTCTGTATATGTGCCGTTACTGAGAGGCCAGTATTAGGTTGCGACGCACCACTGGGTGTTTACTGTAACCCCTGGAGCTTCATATTGACGATGAAACACAGAAATTGCATCGGGATTGAATATAGTAGGCACAATGTCGACATACGTCCAGGGGGAGTAATGCTACAAACAGTCTGTATATGTGCCGTTACTGAGAGGCCAGTATTAGATTGCGATGCACCACTGGGTGTTTACTGTAACCCTTGGAGCTTCATATTGACGATGAAACTCAGAAATTGCATCGGGATTATATATAGTAGGCACAATGCCGACTTACGTTCAGCGGGAGTAATGCTTCAAAGAGTCTGTATATGTGCCGTTACTGAGACGCCAGTATTAGATTGCGACGCACCACTGGGTGTTTACTGTAACCCTTGGGGCTTCATATTGACGATGAAACTCAGAAATTGCATCGGGATTGAATATAGTAGGCACAATGCTGACTTACGTTCAGCAGGAGTAATGCTTCAAACAGTCTGTATATGTGCCGTTATTGAGAGGCCAGTATTATGTTGCGACGCACCAGTGGGTGTTTACTGTAAACCTTTGATCATCATATTGACGATGAAACTCAGAAATTGCATCGGGATTGAATAAAGTAGGCACAATGCCGACTTACGTCCAGGGGGAGTAATGCTTCAAACAGTCTGTATATGTGCCGTTACTGAGAGGCCAGTATTAGATTGCGACGCACCACTGGGTGTTTACTGTAACCCTCGGAGCTTCATATTGACGATGAAACACAGAAATTGCATCGGGATTGAATATAGTAGGCACAATGTCGACTTACGTCCAGGGGGAGTAATGCTTCAAACAGTCTGTATATGTGCCGTTACTTATAGGCCAGTATTAGATTGCGACGCACTACTGGGTGTGTACTGTATCCCTTGGATCTGCATATTGACGATGAAACACAGAAATTGCATCGGGATTGAATATAGTAGGCACAATGCCGACTTACGTCCAGGGAGAGTAATGCTTCAAACAGTCTGTATATGTGCCGCTACTGAGAGGCCAGTATTAGATTGTGACGCACCACTGGGTGTTTACTGTAACCCTTGGAGCTTCATATTGTCGATGAAACACAGAAATTGCATCGGGATTAAATATAGTAGGCACAATGCCGACTTACGTCCAGGGGGAGTAATGCTTCAAACAGTTTGTGTATGTGGCGTATCTGAGAGTCCAGTATTAGATTGCGACGCACCACTGGGTGTTTACTGTAACCCTCGGAGCTTCCTATTGACGATGAAACACAGAAATTGCATCGGGATTGAATATAGTAGGCACAATGTCGACTTACGTCCAGGGGGAGTAATGCTTCAAACAGTCTGTATATGTGCCGTTACTTATAGGCCAGTATTAGATTGCGACGCACTACTGGGTGTGTACTGTATCCCTTGGATCTGCATATTGACGATGAAACACAGAAATTGCATCGGGATTGAATATAGTAGGCACAATGCCGACTTACGTCCAGGGAGAGTAATGCTTCAAACAGTCTGTATATGTGCCGTTACTGAGAGGCCAGTATTAGATTGCGACGCACCACTGGGTGTTTGCTGAAACCCTTGGAGCTTCATATTGTCGTTGAAACACAGAAATTACATCGGGATTGTATATAGTTGGCACAATGCCGACTTACGTCCAGGGGGAGTAATGCTTCAAACAGTCTGTATATGTGCCGCTACTGAGAGGCCAGTATTAGATTGTGACGCACCACTGGGTGTTTACTGTAACCCTTGGAGCTTCATATTGTCGATGAAACACAGAAATTGCATCGGGATTAAATATAGTAGGCACAATGCCGACTTACGTCCAGAGGGAGTAATGCTTCAAACAGTTTGTGTATGTGGCGTATCTGAGAGTCCAGTATTAGATTGCGACGCACCACTGGGTGTTTACTGTAACCCTCGGAGCTTCCTATTGACGATGAAACACAGAAATTGCATCGTTATTGAATATAGTAGGCACAATGCCGACTTACGTCCAGGGGGTGTAATGCTTCAAACAGTCTGTATATGTGCCGTTATTGAGAGGGCAGTATTAGGTTGCGACGCACCACTGGGTGTTTACTGTAACCCTTGGAGCTTCATATTGACGATGAAACACAGATATTGCATCGGGATTGAATATAGTAGGCACAATGTCGACTTACGTCCAGGGGGAGTAATGCTTCAAACAGTCTGTATATGTGCCGTTACTGAGAGGCCTGTATTAGATTACGACGCACCACTGGGTGATTACTGTAACCCTTGGAGCTTCATATTGACGATGAAACACAGATATTGCATCGGGATTGAATATAGTAGGCACAATGTCGACTTACGTCCAGGGGGAGTAATGCTTCAAACAGTCTGTATATGTGCCGTTACTGAGGGGCCAGTATTAGATTGCGATGCACCACTGGGTGTTTACTGTAACCCTTGGAGCTTCATATTGACGATGAAACTCAGAAATTGCATCGGGATTATATATAGTAGGCACAATGCTGACTTACGTTCAGCGGGAGTAATGCTTCAAACAGTCTGTATATGTGCCGTTACTGAGACGCCAGTATTAGATTGCGACGCACCACTGGGTGTTTACTGTAACCCTTGGAGCTTCATATTGCCGATGAAACACAGAAATTGCATCGGGATTGAATATAGTAGGCACAATGCCAACTTACGTCCAGGGGGAGTAATGCTTCAAACAGTCTGTATATGTGCCGTTACTGAGAGGCCAGTATTAAATTGCGATGCACCACTGGGTGTTTACTGTAACCCCTGGATCTTCATATTGCCGATTAAACACAGAAATTGCATCGGGATTGAGTAAAGTAGGCATAATGCCGACTTCCGTCCAGGGGTAGTAATGCTACAAACAGTCTCTATATGTGCCGTTACTGAGAGGCCAGTATTATGTTGCGACGCACCACTGGGTGTTTACTGTAACCCTTGGAGCTTCATATTGACAAAGAAAGACAGAAATTGCATCGGGATTGTATATAGTAGGCACAATGTCGACTTACGTCCAGGGGAAGTAATGCTTCAAACAGTCTGTATATGTGCCGTTATTGAGAGGCCAGTATTAGGTTGCGACGCACAACTATGTGTTTACTGTAACCCCTGGATCTTCACATTGCCGATGAAACACAGAAATTGCATCGGGATTGAATAAAGTAGGCACAATGCCGACTTACGTCCAGGGGGAGTAATGCTTCGAACAGTCTCTATATGTGCCGTTACTGAGAGGCCAGTATTATGTTGCGACGCACCACTGGGTGTTTACTGTAACCCTTGGAGCTTCATATTGACGATGAAACACAGAAATTTCATCGGGATTGAATATAGTACGCACAATGTCGACTTACGTCCAGGGGGAGTAATGCTACAAACAGTCTGTATATGTGCCGTTACTGAGAGGCCAGTATTATGTTGCGACGCACCAGTGGATGTTTACTGTAACCCTTGGAGCTTCATATTGACGATGAAACACAGAAATTGCATCGGGATTTAATAAAGTCCAGGGGGAGTAATGCTTCAAACAGTCTGTATATGTGCCGTTACTGAGAGGCCAGTATTAGGTTGCGACGCACCACTGGGTGTTTACTGTAACCCTTGGAGCTTCATATTGACGATGAAACAAAGAAATTGCATCGGGATTGAATATAGTAGGCACAATGTCGACTTACGTCCAGGGGGAGTAATGCTACAAACAGTCTGTATATGTGCCGTTACTGAGAGGCCAGTATTAGATTGCGATGCACCACTGGGTGTTTACTGTAACCCTTGGAGCTTCATATTGACGATGAAACTCAGAAATTGCATCGGGATTATATATGGTAGGCACAATGCTGACTTACGTTCAGCGGGAGTAATGCTTCAAACAGTCTGTATATGTGCCGTTACTGAGACGCCAGTATTAGATTGCGACGCACCACTGGGTGTTTACTGTAACCTTTGGAACTTCATATTGACGATGAAACACAGAAATTGCATCGGGATTGAATATATTAGGCACAATGCTGACTTACGTTCAGCGGGAGTAATGCTTCAAACATTCTGTATATGTGCCGTTACTGAGAGGCCAGTATTAGATTGCGATGCACCACTGGGTGTTTACTGTAACCTTTGGAGCTTCATATTGACGATGAAACTCAGAAATTGCATCGGGATTGAATAAAGTAGGCACAATGCCGACTTATGTACAGGGGGAGTAATGCATTAAACTGTATATGTGCCGTTATTGAGAGGCCAGTATTATGTTGCGACGCACCACTGGGTGTTTACTGTAACCCTTGGATCTTCATATGGACGATAAAACTCAGAAATTGCATCGGGATTGAATAAAGTAGGCACAATGCCGACTTACGTCCAGGGGGAGTAATGCTTCAAACAGTCTGTATATGTGCCGTTACTGAGAGGCCAGTATTCGATTGCGATGCACCACTGGGTGTTTACTGTACCCCTTGGTGCTTCATATTGACGATGAAACTCAGAAATTGCATCGGGATTGAATATAGTAGGCACAATGCTGACTTACGTTCAGCGGGAGTAATGCTTCAAACAGTCTGTATATGTGCCGTTACTGAGAGGCCAGTATTAGATTGCGACGCACCACTGGGTGTTTACTGTAACCCTTGGAGCTTCATATTGACGATGAAACACAGAAATTGCATCGGGATTGAATATAGTAGGCACAATGTCGACTTACGTCCAGGGGAAGTAATGCTTCAAACAGTCTGTATATGTGCCGATATTGAGAGGCAAGTATTATGTTGCGACGCACCACTGGGTGTTTACTGTAACCCTTGGAGCTTCATATTGACGATAAAAATCAGAAATTGCATCGGGATTGAATAAAGTAGGCACAATGCCGACTTACGTCCAGGGGAGTAATGCTTCAGACAGTCAGTATATGTGCCGTTACTGAGAGGCCAGTATTAGATTGCGACGCACCACTGGGTGTTTACTGTAACCCTTGGAGCTTCATATTGCCGATGAAACACAGAAATTGCATCGGGATTGTATAAAGTAGGCACAATGCCGACTTACGTCCAGGGGGAGTAATGCTTCAAACAGTCTGTATATGTGCCGTTACTGAGAGGCCAGTATTAGGTTGCGACGCACCACTGGGTGTTTACTGTAACCCTTGGAGCTTCATATTGCCGATGAAACACAGAAATTGCATCGGGATTGAATAAAGTAGGCACAATGCCGACTTATGTCCAGGGGGAGTAATGCTTCAAACAGTCTGTATATGTGCCGTTATTGACAGGCCAGTATTAGGTTGGGACGCACCACTGGGAGTTTACTGTAACCCTTGGACCTTCATATTGCCGATGAAACACAGAAATTGCATCGGGATTGAATAAAGTAGGCACAATGCCGACTTACGTCCAGGGGGAGTAATGCTTCAAACAGTCTGTAGATGTGCCGTTACTGAGAGGCCAGTATTAGATTGCGATGCACCACTGGGTGTTTAGTGTAACCCTTGGATCTTCATATTGACGATGAAACACAGAAATTGCATCGGGATTGAATATAGTAGGCACAATGCTGACTTACGTTCAGCGGGAGTAATGCTTCAAACAGTCTGTATATGTGCCGTTACTGAGAGGCCAGTATTAGTTTGCGACGCACCACTGGGTGTTTACTGTAACCCTTGGAGCTTCATATTGACGATGAAACACAGAAATTGCATCGGGATTGAATAAAGTAGGCACAATGCCGACTTATGTCCAGGCGGAGTAATGCTTCAAACAGTCTGTATATGTGCCGTTACTGAGAGGCCAGTATTAGGTTGCGACGCACCACTGGGTGTTTACTGTAACCCCTGGAGCTTCATATTGACGATGAAACACAGAAATTGCATCGGGATTGAATATAGTACACACAATGCTGACTTACGTTCAGCAGGAGTAATGCTTCAAACAGTCTGTATATGTGCCGTTACTGAGAGGCCAGTATTAGATTGCGACGCACCAATGGGTGTTTACTGTAACCCTTGGAGCTTCATATTGACGATGAAAGACAGAAATTGCATCGGGATTGTATATAGTAGGCACAATGTCGACTTACGTCCAGGGGAAGTAATGCTTCAAACAGTCTGTATATGTGCCGTTATTGAGAGGCCAGTATTAGGTTGCGACGCACCACTGGGTGTTTACTGTAACCCCTGCATCTTCATATTGCCCATGAAACACAGAAATTGCATCGGGATTGAATAAAGTAGGCACAATGCCGACTTACGTCCAGGGGGAGTAATGCTTCGAACAGTCTGTATATGTGCCGTTACTGAGAGGCCAGTATTATGTTGCGACGCACCACTGGGGGTTTACTGTAACCCTTGGAGCTTCATATTGACGATGAAACACAGAAACTGCATCGGGATTGAATATAGTAGGCACAATGTCGACTTACGTCCAGGGGGAGTAATGCTACAAACAGTCTGTATATGTGCCGTTACTGAGAGGCCAGTATTATGTTGCGACGCACCAGTGGATGTTTACTTTGACCCTTGGAGCTTCATATTGACGATGAAACACAGAAATTGCATCGGGATTCAATAAAGTTCAGGGGGAGTAATGCTTCAAACAGTCTGTATATGTGCCGTTACTGAGAGGCCAGTATTAGGTTGCGACGCACCACTGGGTGTTTACTGTAACCCTTGGAGCTTCATATTGACGATGAAACACAGAAATTGCATCGGCATTGAATATAGTAGGCACAATGTCGACTTACGTCCAGGGGGAGTAATGCTACAAACAGTCTGTATATGTGCCGATACTGAGAGGCCAGTATTAGATTGCGATGCACCACTGGGTGTTTACTGTAACCCTTGGAGCTTCATATTGACGATGAAACTCAGAAATTGCATCGGGATTATATATAGTAGGCACAATGCCGACTTACGTTCAGTGGGAGTAATGCTTCAAACAGTCTGTATATGTGCCGTTATTGAGAGGCCAGTATTAGGTTGCGACGCACCACTGGGTGTTTACTGTAACCCCTGCATCTTCATATTGCCGATGAAACACAGAAATTGCATCGGGATTGAATAAAGTAGGCACAATGTCGACTTACGTCCAGGGGGAGTAATGCTTCGAACAGTCTGTATATGTGCCGTTACTGAGAGGCCAGTATTATGTTGCGACGCACCACTGGGGGTTTACTGTAACCCTTGGAGCTTCATATTGACGATGAAACACAGAAACTGCATCGGGATTGAATATAGTAGGCACAATGTCGACTTACGTCCAGGGGGAGTAATGCTACAAACAGTCTGTATATGTGCCGTTACTGAGAGGCCAGTATTATGTTGCGACGCACCAGTGGATGTTTACTTTGACCCTTGGAGCTTCATATTGACGATGAAACACAGAAATTGCATCGGGATTCAATAAAGTTCAGGGGGAGTAATGCTTCAAACAGTCTGTATATGTGCCGTTACTGAGAGGCCAGTATTAGGTTGCGACGCACCACTGGGTGTTTACTGTAACCCTTGGAGCTTCATATTGACGATGAAACACAGAAATTGCATCGGCATTGAATATAGTAGGCACAATGTCGACTTACGTCCAGGGGGAGTAATGCTACAAACAGTCTGTATATGTGCCGATACTGAGAGGCCAGTATTAGATTGCGATGCACCACTGGGTGTTTACTGTAACCCTTGGAGCTTCATATTGACGATGAAACTCAGAAATTGCATCGGGATTATATATAGTAGGCACAATGCCGACTTACGTTCAGTGGGAGTAATGCTTCAAACAGTCTGTATATGTGCCGTTACTGAGACGCCAGTATTAGATTGCGACGCACCACTGGGTGTTTACTGTAACCCTTGGAGCTTCATATTGACGATGAAACTCAGAAATGTCATCGGGATTGAATATAGTAGGCACAATGCTGACTTACGTTCAGCAGGAGTAATGCTTCAAACAGTCTGTATATGTGCCGTTATTGAGAGGCCAGTATTATGTTGCGACGCACCAGTGGGTGTTTACTGTAACCCTTTGATCTTCATATTGACGATGAAACTCAGAAATTGCATCGGGATTGAATATAGTGGGCACAATGCTGACTTACGTTCAGCGGGAGTAATGCTTCAAACAGTCTGTATATGTGCCGTTACTGAGAGGCCCGTATTAGATTGCGATGCACCACTGGGTGTTTACTGTAACCCTTGGAGCTTCATATTGACGATGAAACTCAGAAATTGCATCGGGATTGAATATAGTAGGCACAATGCTGACTTACGTTCAGCGGGAGTAATGCTTCAAACAGTCTGTATATGTGCCGTTACTGAGAGGCCAGTATTAGATTGCGACGCACCACTGGGTGTTTACTGTAACCCTTGGAGCTTCATATTAACGATGAAACAAAGAAATTGCATCGGGATTGAATATAGTAGGCACAATGTCGACTTACGTCCAGGGGGAGTAATGCTTCAAACAGTCTGTATATGTGCCGTTACTTATAGGCCAGTATTAGATTGCGACGCACTACTGGGTGTGTACTGTATCCCTTGGATCTGCATATTGACGATGAAACACAGAAATTGCATCGGGATTGAATATAGTAGGCACAATGCCGACTTACGTCCAGGGAGAGTAATGCTTCAAACAGTCTGTATATGTGCCGTTCCTGAGAGGCCAGTATTAGATTCCAACGCAACAGTGGATGTTTACTGTAACCATTGGAGCTTCATATTGACGATGAAAAACCGAAATTGCATCGGGATTGAATAAAGTAGGCACTATGCAGATATATGTCCAGGGGGAGTAATGCTTCTTACAGTCTGTATATGTGCCGTTATTGAGAGGCCAGTATTAGGTTGCGACGCACCACTGGGTGTTTACTGTAACCCTTACATCTTCATATTGCCGATGACACACAGAAATTGCATCGGGATTGAATAAAGTAGGCACAGTGTTGACTTACATCCAGGGGGAGTAATGCTTCAAACAGTCTGTATATATGCCGTTACTGAGAGGCCAGTATTAGATTGCGACGCACTACTGGGTGTTTACTGTAACCCTTGGATCTTCATACTGACGAAGAATCACAGAAATTGCATCGGGATTGAATAAAGTAGGAACAATGCCGACTTACGTCCAGGGGGTGTAATGCTTCAAGCAGTCTGTATATGTGCCGTTACTGAGAGGCCAGTGTGAGATTGCGTTGCACAACTGGGTGTTTACTGTAACCCTTGGAGCTTCATATTGACGATGAAACACAGAAATTGCATCGGGATTAAATATAGTAGGCACAATGCTGACTTACGTCCAGGGGGGGGTAATGCTTCAAACAGTCTGTATATGTGCCGCTACTGAGAGGCCAGTATTACATTGCGACGCACCACTGTGTGTTTACTGTAACTTTTGGAGTTTCATATTGACGATGAAACACAGACATTACATCGGGATTGAATATAGCAGGCACAATGGGGACTTACGTCCAGGGGGAGTAATGCTTCAAACAGTCTGTATATGTGCCGCTACTGAGAGGCCAGTATTAGATTGCGACGCACCACTGGGTGTTTACTGTCACCCTTGGAGCTTCATATTGTCGATGAAACACAGAAATTGCATCGGGATTAAATATAGTAGGCACAATGCCGACTTACGTCCAGGGGGAGTAATGCTTCAAACAGTCTGTGTATGTGTCGTATCTGAGAGGCCAGTATTAGATTGCGACGCACCACTGGGTGTTTACTGTAACCCTCGGAGCTTCCTATTGACGATGAAACACAGAAATTGCATCGTTATTGAATATAGTAGGCACAATGCCGACTTACGTCCAGGGGGTGTAATGCTTCAAACAGTCTGTATATGTGCCGTTACTGAGAGGCCAGTATTAGATTGCGACGCACCACTGGGTGTTTGCTGAAAACCTTGGAGCTTCATATTGTCGTTGAAACACAGAAATTACATCGGGATTGAATATAGTTGGCACAATGCCGACTTACGTCCAGGTGGAGTAACACTTCAAACAATCAGTATATGTGCCGCTACTGAGAGGCCAGTATTAGATTGTGACGCACCACTGGGTGTTTACTGTAACCCTTGGAGCTTCATATTGTCGATGAAACACAGAAATTGCATCGGGATTAAATATAGTAGGCACAATGCCGACTTACGTCCAGGGGGAGTAATGCTTCAAACAGTCTGTGTATGTGGCGTGTCTGAGAGTCCAGTATTAGATTGCGACGCACCACTGGGTGTTTACTGTAACCCTCGGAGCTTCCTATTGACGATGAATCACAGAAATTGCATCGTTATTGAATATAGTAGGCACAATGCCGACTTACGTCCAGGGGGTGTAATGCTTCAAACAGTCTGTATATGTGCCGTTACTGTGAGGCCAGTATTAGATTGCGACGCACCACTGTGTGTTTACTGTAACTCTTGGAGCTTCATATTGACGATGAAACACAGAAATTGCATCGGGATTGAATAAAGTAGGCACAATGCCGACTTACGTCCAGGGGGAGTAATGCTTCAAACAGTCTGTATTTGTGCCGTTACTGAGAGGCCAGTATTAGATTGCGACGCACCACTGGGTGTTTGCTGAAACCCTTGGAGCTTCATATTGTCGTTGAAACACAGAAATTGCATCGGGATTGAATATAGTTGGCACAATGCCGACTTACGTCCAGGGGGAGTAATGCTTCAAACAAATTGTATATGTGCCGTTACTGAGAGGCCAGTATTAGATGCGACGCACCACTGGGTGTTTACTGTAACCTTCGGAGCTTCATATTGACGATGAAACACAGAAATTGCATTGTTATTGAATATAGTAGGCACAATGCCGACTTACGTCCAGGGGAAGTAATGCTTCAAACAGTCTGCATACGTGCCGTTCCTGAGAGGCCAGTATTAGATTCCGACGCACCAGTGGATGTTTACTGTAACCCTTGGAGCTTCATATTCACGATGAAACACGGAAATTGCATCGGGATTGAATATAGTAGGCACAATGCCGACTTACGTCCAGGGGGAGTAACACTTCAAACAGTCTCTATATGTGCCGTTACTGAGAGGCCTGTATTAGGTTGCGACGCACCACTGGGTGTCTACTGTAACCCTTGGAGCTTCATATGGACGAAGAAACACAGAAATTGCATCGGGAATGAATATAGTAGGCACAATGCCGACTTACGTCCAGGGGGAGTAATGCTTCAAACAGTCTGTATATGTGCCGTTACTGAGAGGCCAGTATTAGACTGCGATGCACCACTGGGTGTTTACTGTAACCCTTGGAGCTTCATATTGACGATGAAACACAGAAATTGCATCGGGATTGAATATAGTAGGCACAATGCCGACTTACGTCCAGGGGGAGTAACACTTCAAACAGTCTCTATATGTGCCGCTACTGAGAGGCCAGTGTTAGATTGCGACGCACCACTGGGTGTTTACTGTAACCCTCGGAGCTTCATATTGACGATGAAACACAGAAATTGCATCGAGATTGAATATAGTAGGCACAATGCCGACTTACGTCCAGGGCGAGTAATGCTTCAAACAGTCTGAATCTGTGCCGTTACTGAGAGGCCTGTATTAGATTGCGACGCACCACTGGGTGTTTACTGAAACCCTTGGAGCTTCATGTTGTCGGTGAAACACAGAAATTGCATCGGGATTGAATATAGTAGGCACAATGCTGACTTACGTTCAGCAGGAGTAATGCTTCAAACAGTCTGTATATGTGCCGTTATTGAGAGGCCAGTATTATGTTGCGACGCACCAGTGGGTGTTTACTGTAACCCTTTGATCTTCATATTGACGATGAAACACAGAAAATGCATCGTTATTGAATATAGTAGGCACAATGCTGACTTACGTCCAGGGGGGGTAATGCTTCAAACAGTCTGTATATGTGCCGTTACTGAGAGGCCAGTATTAGATTGCGACGCACCACTGTGTGTTTACTGTAACTTTTGGAGTTTCATATTGACGATGAAACACAGAAATTACATCGGGATTGAATATAGCAGGCACAATGGGGACTTACGTCCAGGGGGAGTAATGCTTCAAACAGTCTGTATATGTGCCGATACTGAGAGGCCAGTATTAGATTGCGACGCACCACTGGGTGTTTACTGTAACCCTTGGAGCTTCATATTGTCGATGAAACACAGAAATTGCATCGGGATTAAATATAGTAGGCACAATGGGGACTTACGTCCAGGGGGAGTAATGCTTCAAACAGTCTGTATATGTGCCGATACTGAGAGGCCAGTATTAGATTGCGACGCACCACTGGGTGTTTACTGTAACCCTCGGAGCTTCCTATTGACGATGAAACACAGAAATTGCATCGTTATTGAATATAGTAGGCACAATGCCGACTTACGTCCAGGGGGAGTAATGCTTCAAACAGTCTGTATATGTGCCGTTATTGAGAGGCCAGTATTAGGTTGCGACGCACCACTGGGTATTTACTGTACGCCTTGGAGCTTCATAATGACGATAAAACGCAGAAATTGAATCGTTATTGAATATAGTAGGCACAATGCCGACTTACGTAAAGGGGGAGTAATGCTTCAGGCAGTCTGTATATGTCCCGTTTTTGAGAGGCCAGTATTTCGTTGCGACGCACCACTGGGTGTTTTCTGTAACGCTTATAGCTTCATATTGACGACGAAACACAGAAATTGCATCGGGATTGAATATAGTAGGATCAATGCCGACTTACGTCCAGGGGGGTAAAGCTTCAAACAGTCTGTATATGTGCCGTTACTGTGAGGCCAGTATTAGATTGCGACGCACCACTGTGTGTTTACTGTAACTCTTGGAGCTTCATATTGACGATGAAACACAGAAATTGCATCGGGATTGAATAAAGTAGGCACAATGCCGACTTACGTCCAGGGGGAGTAATGCTTCAAACAGTCTGTATATGTGCCGTTACTGAGAGGCCAGTATTAGATTGCGACGCACCACTGGGTGTTTGCTGAAACCCTTGGAGCTTCATATTGTCGTTAAAACACAGAAATTACATCGCGATTGAATATAGTTGGCACAATGCCGACTTACGTCCAGGTGGAGTAATACTTCAAACAATCTGTATATGTGCCGCTACTGAGAGGCCAGTAGTAGATTGTGACGCACCACTGGGTGTTTACTGTAACCCTTGGATCTTCATATTGTCGATGAAACACAGAAATTGCATCGGGATTAAATATAGTAGGCACAATGCCGACTTACGTCCAGGGGGAGTAATGCTTCAAACAGTCTGTGTATGTGGCGTATCTGAGAGTCCAATATTAGATTGCGACGCACCACTGGGTGTTTACTGTAACCTCGGAGCTTCCTATTGACGATGAATCACAGAAATTGCATCGTTATTGAATATAGTAGGCACAATGCCGACTTACGTCCAGGGGGTGTAATGCTTCAAACAGTCTGTATATGTGCCGTTATTGAGAGGGCAGTATTAGGTTGCGACGCACCACTGGGTGTTTACTGTAACTCTTGGAGCTTCATATTGACGATGAAACACAGAAATTGCATCGGGATTTAATAAAGTAGGCACAATGCCGACTTACGTCCAGGGGGAGTAATGCTTCAAACAGTCTGTATATGTGCCGTTACTGAGAGGCCAGTATTAGATTGCGACGCACCACTGGGTGTTTACTGAAACCCTTGGAGCTTCATATTGTCGTTGAAACACAGAAATTGCATCGGGATTGAATATAGTTGGCACAATGCCGACTTACGTCCAGGGGGAGTAATGCTTCAAACAGTTTGTATATGTGCCGTTACTGAGAGGCCAGTATTAGATGCGACGCACCACTGGGTGTTTACTGTAACCTTCGGAGCTTCATATTGACGATGAAACACAGAAATTGCATTGTTATTGAATATAGTAGGCACAATGCCGACTTACGTCCAGGGGAAGTAATGCTTCAAAGAGTCTGCATACGTGCCGTTCCTGAGAGGCCAGTATTAGATTCCGACGCACCAGTGGATGTTTACTGTAACCCTTGGAGCTTCATATTCACGATGAAACACGGAAATTGCATCGGGATTGAATATAGTAGGCACAATGCCGACTTACGTCCAGGGGGAGTAACACTTCAAACAGTCTCTATATGTGCCGTTACTGAGCGGCCTGTATTAGGTTGCGACGCACCACTGGGTGTTTACTGTAACCCTTGGAGCTTCATATGGACGATGAAACACAGAAATTGCATCGGGAATGAATATAGTAGGCACAATGCCGACTTACGTCCAGGGGGAGTAATGCTTCAAACAGTCTGTATATGTGCCGTTACTGAGAGGCCAGTATTAGACTGCGACGCACCACTGGGTGTTTACTGTAACCCTTGGAGCTTCATATTGACGATGAAACACAGAAATTGCATCGGGATTGAATATAGTAGGCACAATGCCGACTTACGTCCAGGGGGAGTAACACTTCAAACAGTCTCTATATGTGCCGCTACTGAGAGGCCAGTGTTAGATTGCGACGCACCACTGGGTGTTTACTGTAACCCTCGGAGCTTCATATTGACGATGAAACACAGAAATTGCATCGAGATTGAATATAGTAGGCACAATGCCGACTTACGTCCAGGGCGAGTAATGCTTCAAACAGTCTGTATCTGTGCCGTTACTGAGAGGCCAGTATTAGATTGCGACGCATCACTGTGTATTTACTGTAACTTTTGGAGTTTCATATTGACGATGAAACACAGAAATTACATCGGGATTGAATATAGCAGGCACAATGGGGACTTACGTCCAGGGGGAGTAATGCTTCAAACTGTCTGTATATGTGCCGATACTGAGAGGCCAGTATTAGATTGCGACGCACCACTGGGTGTTTACTGTAACCCTTGGAGCTTCATATTGTCGATGAAACACAGAAATTGCATCGGGATTAAATATAGTAGGCACAATGTCGTCTTACGTCCAGGGGGAGTAATGCTTCAAACAGTCTGTGTATGTGCCGTATCTGAGAGTCCAGTATTAGATTGCGACGCACCACTGGGTGTTTACTGTAACCCTCGGAGCTTCCTATTGACGATGAAACACAGAAATTGCATCGTTATTGAATATAGTAGGCACAATGCCGACTTACGTCCAGGGGGAGTAATGCTTCAAACAGTCTGTGTATGTGCCTTTACTGAGAGGCCAGTATTAGATTGCGACGCACCACTGGGTGTTTGCTGAAACCCTTGGAGCTTCATATTGTCGTTGAAACACAGAAGTTACATCGGGATTGAATATAGTTGGCACAATGCCGACTTACGTCCAGGGGGAGTAATGCTTCAAACAGTCTGTATATGTGCCGCTACTGAGAGGCCAGTATTAGATAGCGACGCACCACTGGGTGTTTACTGTAACCCTTGGTGCTTCATATTGTCGATGAAACACAGAAATTGCATCGGGATTAAATATAGTAGGCACAATGCCGACTTACGTCCAGGGGGAGTAATGCTTCAAACAGTATGTGTATGTGGCGTATCTGAGAGGCCAGTATTAGATTGCGACGCACCACTGGGTATTTACTGTAACCCTCGGAGCTTCCTATTGACGATGAAACACAGAAATTGCATCGTTATTGAATATAGTAGGCACAATGCCGACTTACGTCCAGGGGGTGTAATGCTTCAAACAGTCTGTATATGTGCCGTTATTGAGAGGCCAGTATTAGGTTGCGACGCACCACTGGGTATTTACTGTAAGCCTTCAAGCTTCATAATGACGATAAAACGCAGAAATTGAATCGTTATTGAATATAGTAGGCACAATGCCGACTTACGTAAAGGGGGAGTAATGCTTCAGACAGTCTGTATATGTCCCGTTTTTGAGAGGCCAGTATTACGTTGCGACGCACCACTGGGTGTTTACTGTAACGCTTGGAGCTTCATATTGACGACGAAACACAGAAATTGCATCGGGATTGAATATAGTAGGATCAATGCCGACTTACGTCCAGGGGGGTAATGCTTCAAACAGTCTGTATATGTGCCGTTACTGTGAGGCCAGTATTAGATTGCGACGCACCACTGTGTGTTTACTGTAACTCTTGGAGCTTCATATTGACGATGAAACACAGAAATTGCATCGGGATTGAATAAAGTAGGCACAATGCCGACTTACGTCCAGGGGGAGTAATGCTTCAAACAGTCTGTATATGTGCCGTTACTGAGAGAACAGTATTAGATTGCGACGCACCACTGGGTGTTTGCTGAAACCCTTGGAGCTTCATATTGTCGTTGAAACACAGAAATTGCATCGGGATTGAATATAGTTGGCACAATGCCGACTTACGTCCAGGGGGAGTAATGCTTCAAACAGTTTGCATATCTGCCGTTACTGAGAGGCCAGTATTAGATGCGACGCACCACTGGGTGTTTACTGTAACCTTCGGAGCTTCATATTGACGATGAAACACAGAAATTGCATTGTTATTGAATATAGTAGGCACAACGCCGACTTACGTCCAGGGGTAGTAATGCTTCAAACAGTCTGCATACGTGCCGTTCCTGAGAGGCCAGTATTAGATTCCGAAGCACCAGTGGATGTTTACTGTAACCCTTGGAGCTTCATATTGACGATGAAACACAGAAATTGTATCGGGAAAGAATATAGTAGGCACAATGCCGACTTACGTCCAGGGGGAGTAATGCTTCAAACAGTCTGTATATGTGCCGTTACTGAGAGGCCAGTATTAGGTTGCGACGCACCACTGGGTGTTTACTGTAACCCTTGGAGCTTCATATTGACGATGAAACACAGAAATTGCATCGGGAATGAATATAGTAGGCACAATGCCGACTTCCGTCCAAGGGGAGTAATGCTTCAAACAGTCTGTATATGTGCCGTTACTGAGAGGCCAGTATTAGATAGCGACGCACCACTGGGTGTTTACTGTAACCCTTGGAGCTTCATATTGACGATGAAACACAGAAATTGCATCGGGATTGAATATAGTAGGCACAATGCCGACTTACGTCCAGGGGGAGTAACACTTCAAACAGTCTCTATATGTGCCGCTACTGAGAGGCCAGTGTTAGATTGCGACGCACCACTGGGTGTTTACTGTAACCCTCGGAGCTTCATATTGACGATGAAACACAGAAATTGCATCGAGATTGAATATAGTAGGCACAATGCCGACTTACGTCCAGGGGGAGTAATGCTTCAAACAGTCTGTATCTGTGCCGTTACTGAGAGGCCTGTATTAGATTGCGATGCACCACTGGGTGTTTACTGAAACCCTTGGAGCTTCATGTTGTCGATGAAACACAGAAATTGCATCGGGATTGAATATAGTAGGCATACTGCTGACTTACGTCCAGGGGGAGTAATGCTTCAATCAGTCTGTATATGTGCCGTTACTGAGAGGCCAGTATTAGATGCGACGCACCACTGGGTGTTTACTGTAACCCTCGGAGCTTCATATTGACGATGAAACACAGAAATTGCATTGTTATTGAATATAGTAGGCACAATGCCGCCTTACGTCCAGGGGGAGTAATGCTTCAAACAGTCTGCATACGTGCCGTTCCTGAGAGGCCAGTATTAGATTCCGGCGCACCAGTGGATATTTGCTGTAACCCTTGGTGCTTCATATTCACGATGAAACACGGAAATTGCATCGGGATTGAATATAGTAGGCACAATGCCGACTTACGTGCAGGGGGAGTAATGCTTCAAACAGTCTGTATATGTGCCGTTACAGAAAGTCCAGTATTAGATTGCGACGCACCAGTGGGTGTTTACTGTAACCCTTGGAGTTTCATATTGACGATGAAACACAGAAATTGCATCGGGAATGAATATAGTAGGCACAATGCCGACTTACGTCCAGGGGGAGTAATGCTTTAAACAGTCTGTATATGTGCCGTTACTGAGAGGCCAGTATTAGGTTGCGACGCACCACTGGGTGTTTACTGTTACTTTTGGAGCTTCATATTGACGATGAAACACAGAAATTGCATGGGGATTGAATATAATAGGCACAATGCCGACTTACGTCCAGGGGGAGTAATGCTTCAAACAGTCTGTATATGTGCCGTCACTGAGTGGCCAGTATTAGATTGCGACGCACCACTGCATGTTTACTGTAAGCATTGGGGCTTCATATTGACGATGAAACACAGAAATTGCATCGGGATTGAATATAGTAGGCACAATGCCGACTTACGTCCAGGGGGAGTAATACTTCAAACAGTCTCCATATGTGCCGCTACTGAGAGGCCAGTGTTAGATTGCGACGCACCACTGGGTTTTTACTGTAACCCTCGGAGATTCATATTGACGATGAAACACAGAAATTGCATCGGGATTGAATATAGTAGGCACAATGCCGACTTACGTCCAGGGGGACTAATGCTTCCAACGGTCTGCATACGTGCCGTTCCTGAGAGACCAGTATTAAATTCCGACGCACCAGTGGATGTTTACTGTAACCCTTGGAGCTTCATATTGACGATGAAACACAGAAATTGCATCGGGATTGAATAAAGGAGGCACAATGCCGACTTACTTATAGGGGGAGTAATGCTTCAAACAGTCTGTATATGTGCCATTACTGAGAGGCCAGTATTAGATTGCGATGCACCACTGGGTGATTAACGTAATCCTTGGACCTTCATATTGACGATGAAACACGGAAATGGCATCGGGACTGAATATAGTAGGTACAATGCCGACTTACGTCCAGCGGGAGTAATGCTTCAAACAGTCTGTATATGTGCCGTTCCTGAGAGGCCAGTATTAGATTCCGACGCACCACTAGGTGTTTACTGTAACCCTTCGTGCTTCATATTGGCGATGAAACACAGAAATTGCATCGGAATTGAATATAGTAGGCACAATGCTGACTTACGTCCAGGGGGAGTAATGCTTCCAACGGTCTGCATACGTGCCGTCCCTGAGAGACCAGTATTAAATTACGACGCACCAGTGGATGTTTACTGTAACCCTTGGAGCTTCATATTGACGATGAAACACAGAAATTGCATCGGGATTGAATAAAGGAGGCACAATGCCGACTTACTTATAGGGGGAGTAATGCTTCAAACAGTCTGTATATGTGCCATTACTGAGAGGCCAGTATTAGATTGCGATGCACCACTGGGTGATTAACGTAATCCTTGGACCTTCATATTGACGATGAAACACGGAAATGGCATCGGGACTGAATATAGTAGGTACAATGCCGACTTACGTCCAGCGGGAGTAATGCTTCAAACAATCTGTATATGTGCCGTTACTGAGAGGCCAGTATTAGATTGCGACGCACTACTGGGTGTTTACTGTAACCCTTGGAGCTTCATATTGGCGGTGAAACACAGAAATTGCATCGGGAATGAATATAGTAGGCACAATGCCGAGTTACGTCCAGGGGGAGTAATGCTTCAAACAGTCTGTATAAGTGCCGTTACTGAGAGGCCAGTATTAGGTTGCGACGCACCACTGTGTGTTTACTGTAACCCTTGGAGCTTCATATTGGCGATGAAACACAGAAATTGCATCGGGATTGAATAAAGTAGGCACAATGCCGACTTACGTATAGGGGGAGTAATGCTTCAAACAGTCAGTATATGTGCCGTTACTGAGAAGCCAGTGTTAGAATGCGATGCACCACTGGGTGATTAACGTAACCCTTGAACCTTCATATTGACGATGAAACACAGAAATTGCATCGGGATTGAATATAGTAGGCACAATGCCGACTTACGTCCAGGGGGAGTAATGCTTCAAACAGTCTGCATACGTGCCGTTCCTGAGAGGCCAGTATTAAATTCCGACGCACCAGTGGATTTTTACTAGAACCCTTGGAGCTTCATATTGACGATGAAACACAGAAATTGCATCGGGTTTGAATAAAGTAGTCACAATGCCGACTTTGGTATAGGGGGAGAAATGCTTCAAACAGTCTGTATATGTGCCGTTACTGAGAGGCCAGTATTAGATTGCGATGCACCACTGGGTGATTACTGTAACCCTAGGAGCTTCATATTGAAGATGAAACACAGAAATTGCATCGGGATTGAATATAGTAGGCACAATGCCGACTTACGTCCAGGGGGAGTAATACTTCAAACAGTCTCTATATGTGCCGCTACTGAGAGGCCAGTGTTAGATTGCAACGCACCACTGGGTATTTACAGTAACCCTTGGAGTTTCATATTGACGATGAAACACAGAAATTGCATCGGGATTGAATATAGTAGGCACAATGCCAACTTATGTCCAGGGGGAGATATGCTTCAAACAGTCTGTATATGACCCATTACTGAGAGGCCAGTTTTAGATTCCGACGTTACACTGGGTGTTTACTGTAACCCTTGGAGCTTCTTATTGTCGATGAAACACAGAAAATGGATCGGGATTGAATATAGTAGGCACAATGGCGACTTACGTCCAGGGGGAGTAAAGCTACAAACAGTCTGTATATGTGCCGTTACTGAGAGGCCAATAGTAGATTGCGACGCACCACTGGGTGTTTACTGTAATCCTTGGAGCTTCATATTGACGATGAAACACAGAAATTGCATCGGGATTGAACACAGTAGGCACAATGCCGACTTACGTCCAGGGGGAGTAGTGCTTCAAACAGTCTGTATATGTGCCGTTACTGAGATTCCAGTATTAGATTGCGACGCACCACTGGGTGTTTACTGTAAACCTCGGAGCTTCATATTGACGATGAAACACAGAAATTGCATTGTTATTGAATATAGTGGGCACAATGCCGACTTACGTCCAGGGGGAGTAATGCTTCAAACAGTCTGCATACGTGCCGTTCCTGAGAGCCCAGTATTAGATTCCGACGCACCAGTGGATGTTTGTTGTAACCCTTGGAGCGTCATATTCACGATGAAACACGGAAATTGCATCGGGATTGAATATAGTAGGCACAATGCCGACTTAAGTCCAGGGGGAGTAATGCTTCAAACAGTCTGCATAAATGCCGTTCCTGAGAGGCCAGTATTAGATTCCTACGAAACAGTGGATGTCTACTGTAACCAATGGAGCTTCATCTTGCCGATGAAACACAGAAATTGCTTCGGGATTGAATATAGTAGGCACAATGCTGACTTACGTTCAGCAGGAGTAATGCTTCAAACAGTCTGTATATGTGCCGTTATTGAGAGGCCAGTATTATGTTGCGACGCACCAGTGGGTGTTTACTGTAACCCTTTGATCTTCATATTGACGATGAAACACAGAAAATGCATCGTTATTGAATATAGTAGGCACAATGCTGACTTACGTCCAGGGGGGGTAATGCTTCAAACAGTCTGTATATGTGCCGTTACTGAGAGGCCAGTATTAGATTGCGACGCACCACTGTGTGTTTACTGTAACTTTTGGAGTTTCATATTGACGATGAATCACAGAAATTACATCGGGATTGAATATAGCAGGCACAATGGGGACTTACGTCCAGGGGGAGTAGTGCTTCAAACAGTCTGTATATGTGCCGATACTGAGAGGCCAGTATTAGATTGCGACGCACCACTGGGTGTTTACTGTAACCCTTGGAGCTTCATATTGTCGATGAAACACAGAAATTGCATCGGGATTAAATATAGTAGGCACAATGGGGACTTACGTCCAGGGGGAGTAATGCTTCAAACAGTCTGTATATGTGCCGATACTGAGAGGCCAGTATTAGATTGCGACGCACCACTGGGTGTTTACTGTAACCCTCGGAGCTTCCTATTGACGATGAAACACAGAAATTGCATCGTTATTGAATATAGTAGGCACAATGCCGACTTACATCCAGGGGGTGTAATGCTTCAAACAGTCTGTATATGTGCCGTTATTGAGAGGCCAGTATTAGGTTGCGACGCACCACTGGGTATTTACTGTACGCCTTGGAGCTTCATAATGACGATAAAACGCAGAAATTGAATCGTTATTGAATATAGTAGGCACAATGCCGACTTACGTAAAGGGGGAGTAATGCTTCAGGCAGTCTGTATATGTCCCGTTTTTGAGAGGCCAGTATTTCGTTGCGACGCACCACTGGGTGTTTACTGTAACGCTTATAGCTTCATATTGACGACGAAACACAGAAATTGCATCGGGATTGAATATAGTAGGATCAATGCCGACTTACGTCCAGGGGGGTAAAGCTTCAAACAGTCTGTATATGTGCCGTTACTGTGAGGCCAGTATTAGATTGCGACGCACCACTGTGTGTTTACTGTAACTCTTGGAGCTTCATATTGACGATGAAACACAGAAATTGCATCGGGATTGAATAAAGTAGGCACAATGCCGACTTACGTCCAGGGGGAGTAATGCTTCAAACAGTCTGTATATGTGCCGTTACTGAGAGGCCAGTATTAGATTGCGACGCACCACTGGGTGTTTGCTGAAACCCTTGGAGCTTCATATTGTCGTTGAAACACAGAAATTGCATCGGGATTGAATATAGTTGGCACAATGCCGACTTACGTCCAGGGGGAGTAATGCTTCAAACAGTTTGTATATGTGCCGTTACTGAGAGGCCAGTATTAGATGCGACGCACCACTGGGTGTTTACTGTAACCTTCGGAGCTTCATATTGACGATGAAACACAGAAATTGCATTGTTATTGAATATAGTAGGCACAATGCCGACTTACGTCCAGGGGAAGTAATGCTTCAAAGAGTCTGCATACGTGCCGTTCCTGAGAGGCCAGTATTAGATTCCGACGCACCAGTGGATGTTTACTGTAACCCTTGGAGCTTCATATTCACGATGAAACACGGAAATTGCATCGGGATTGAATATAGTAGGCACAATGCCGACTTACGTCCAGGGGGAGTAACACTTCAAACAGTCTCTATATGTGCCGTTACTGAGCGGCCTGTATTAGGTTGCGACGCACCACTGGGTGTTTACTGTAACCCTTGGAGCTTCATATGGACGATGAAACACAGAAATTGCATCGGGAATGAATATAGTAGGCACAATGCCGACTTACGTCCAGGGGGAGTAATGCTTCAAACAGTCTGTATATGTGCCGTTACTGAGAGGCCAGTATTAGACTGCGACGCACCACTGGGTGTTTACTGTAACCCTTGGAGCTTCATATTGACGATGAAACACAGAAATTGCATCGGGATTGAATATAGTAGGCACAATGCCGACTTACGTCCAGGGGGAGTAACACTTCAAACAGTCTCTATATGTGCCGCTACTGAGAGGCCAGTGTTAGATTGCGACGCACCACTGGGTGTTTACTGTAACCCTCGGAGCTTCATATTGACGATGAAACACAGAAATTGCATCGAGATTGAATATAGTAGGCACAATGCCGACTTACGTCCAGGGCGAGTAATGCTTCAAACAGTCTGTATCTGTGCCGTTACTGAGAGGCCAGTATTAGATTGCGACGCATCACTGTGTGTTTACTGTAACTTTTGGAGTTTCATATTGACGATGAAACACAGAAATTACATCGGGATTGAATATAGCAGGCACAATGGGGACTTACGTCCAGGGGGAGTAATGCTTCAAACTGTCTGTATATGTGCCGATACTGAGAGGCCAGTATTAGATTGCGACGCACCACTGGGTGTTTACTGTAACCCTTGGGGCTTCATATTGTCGATGAAACACAGAAATTGCATCGGGATTAAATATAGTAGTCACAATGCCGTCTTACGTCCAGGGGGAGTAATGCTTCAAACAGTCTGTGTATGTGCCGTATCTGAGAGTCCAGTATTAGATTGCGACGCACCACTGGGTGTTTACTGTAACCCTCGGAGCTTCCTATTGACGATGAAACACAGAAATTGCATCGTTATTGAATATAGTAGGCACAATGCCGACTTACGTCCAGGGGGAGTAATGCTTCAAACAGTCTGTGTATGTGCCTTTACTGAGAGGCCAGTATTAGATTGCGACGCACTACTGGGTGTTTGCTGAAACCCTTGGAGCTTCATATTGTCGTTGAAACACAGAAGTTACATCGGGATTGAATATAGTTGGCACAATGCCGACTTACGTCCAGGGGGAGTAATGCTTCAAACAGTCTGTATATGTGCCGCTACTGAGAGGCCAGTATTAGATTGCGACGCACCACTGGGTGTTTACTGTAACCCTTGGTGCTTCATATTGTCGATGAAACACAGAAATTGCATCGGGATTGAATATAGTAGGCACAATGCCAACTTATGTCCAGGGGGAGATATGCTTCAAACAGTCTGTATATGACCCATTACTGAGAGGCCAGTATTAGATTCCGACGTTACACTGGGTGTTTACTGTAACCCTTGGAGCTTCTTATTGTCGATGAAACACAGAAAATGGATCGGGATTGAATATAGTAGGCACAATGCCGACTTACGTCCAGGGGGAGTAAAGCTACAAACAGTCTGTATATGTGCCGTTACTGAGAGGCCAATAGTAGATTGCGACGCACCACTGGGTGTTTACTGTAATCCTTGGAGCTTCATATTGACGATGAAACACAGAAATTGCATCGGGATTGAACACAGTAGGCACAATGCCGACTTACGTCCAGGGGGAGTAGTGCTTCAAACAGTCTGTATATGTGCCGTTACTGAGATTCCAGTATTAGATTGCGACGCACCACTGGGTGTTTACTGTAAACCTCGGAGCTTCATATTGACGATGAAACACAGAAATTGCATTGTTATTGAATATAGTGGGCACAATGCCGACTTACGTCCAGGGGGAGTAATGCTTCAAACAGTCTGCATACGTGCCGTTCCTGAGAGCCCAGTATTAGATTCCGACGCACCAGTGGATGTTTGTTGTAACCCTTGGAGCTTCATATTCACGATGAAACACGGAAATTGCATCGGGATTGAATATAGTAGGCACAATGCCGACTTAAGTCCAGGGGGAGTAATGCTTCAAACAGTCTGCATAAATGCCGTTCCTGAGAGGCCAGTATTAGATTCCTACGAAACAGTGGATGTCTACTGTAACCAATGGAGCTTCATCTTGCCGATGAAACACAGAAATTGCATCGGGATTGAATATAGTAGGCACAATGCTGACTTACGTTCAGCAGGAGTAATGCTTCAAACAGTCTGTATATGTGCCGTTATTGAGAGGCCAGTATTATGTTGCGACGCACCAGTGGGTGTTTACTGTAACCCTTTGATCTTCATATTGACGATGAAACACAGAAAATGCATCGTTATTGAATATAGTAGGCACAATGCTGACTTACGTCCAGGGGGGGTAATGCTTCAAACAGTCTGTATATGTGCCGTTACTGAGAGGCCAGTATTAGATTGCGACGCACCACTGTGTGTTTACTGTAACTTTTGGAGTTTCATATTGACGATGAATCACAGAAATTACATCGGGATTGAATATAGCAGGCACAATGGGGACTTACGTCCAGGGGGAGTAATGCTTCAAACAATCTGTATATGTGCCGATACTGAGAGGCCAGTATTAGATTGCGACGCACCACTGGGTGTTTACTGTAACCCTTGGAGCTTCATATTGTCGATGAAACACAGAAATTGCATCGGGATTAAATATAGTAGGCACAATGGGGACTTACGTCCAGGGGGAGTAATGCTTCAAACAGTCTGTATATGTGCCGATACTGAGAGGCCAGTATTAGATTGCGACGCACCACTGGGTGTTTACTGTAACCCTCGGAGCTTCCTATTGACGATGAAACACAGAAATTGCATCGTTATTGAATATAGTAGGCACAATGCCGACTTACGTCCAGGGGGTGTAATGCTTCAAACAGTCTGTATATGTGCCGTTATTGAGAGGCCAGTATTAGGTTGCGACGCACCACTGGGTATTTACTGTACGCCTTGGAGCTTCATAATGACGATAAAACGCAGAAATTGAATCGTTATTGAATATAGTAGGCACAATGCCGACTTACGTAAAGGGGGAGTAATGCTTCAGGCAGTCTGTATATGTCCCGTTTTTGAGAGGCCAGTATTTCGTTGCGACGCACCACTGGGTGTTTACTGTAACGCTTATAGCTTCATATTGACGACGAAACACAGAAATTGCATCGGGATTGAATATAGTAGGATCAATGCCGACTTACGTCCAGGGGGGTAAAGCTTCAAACAGTCTGTATATGTGCCGTTACTGTGAGGCCAGTATTAGATTGCGACGCACCACTGTGTGTTTACTGTAACTCTTGGAGCTTCATATTGACGATGAAACACAGAAATTGCATCGGGATTGAATAAAGTAGGCACAATGCCGACTTACGTCCAGGGGGAGTAATGCTTCAAACAGTCTGTATATGTGCCGTTACTGAGAGGCCAGTATTAGATTGCGACGCACCACTGGGTGTTTGCTGAAACCCTTGGAGCTTCATATTGTCGTTGAAACACAGAAATTGCATCGGGATTGAATATAGTTGGCACAATGCCGACTTACGTCCAGGGGGAGTAATGCTTCAAACAGTTTGTATATGTGCCGTTACTGAGAGGCCAGTATTAGATGCGACGCACCACTGGGTGTTTACTGTAACCCTCGGAGCTTCCTATTGACGATGAAACACAGAAATTGCTTCGTTATTGAATATAGTAGGCACAATGCCGACTTACGTCCAGGGGGAGTAATGCTTCAAACAGTCTGTGTATGTGCCTTTACTGAGAGGCCAGTATTAGATTGCGACGCACTACTGGGTGTTTGCTGAAACCCTTGGAGCTTCATATTGTCGTTGAAACACAGAAGTTACATCGGGATTGAATATAGTTGGCACAATGCCGACTTACGTCCAGGGGGAGTAATGCTTCAAACAGTCTGTATATGTGCCGCTACTGAGAGGCCAGTATTAGATTGCGACGCACCACTGGGTGTTTACTGTAACCCTTGGTGCTTCATATTGTCGATGAAACACAGAAATTGCATCGGGATTAAATATAGTAGGCACAATGCCGACTTACGTCCAGGGGGAGTAATGCTTCAAACAGTATGTGTATGTGGCGTATCTGAGAGTCCAGTATTAGATTGCGACGCACCACTGGGTGTTTACTGTAACCCTCGGAGCTTCCTATTGACGATGAAACACAGAAATTGCATCGTTATTGAATATAGTAGGCACAATGCCGACTTACGTCCAGGGGGTGTAATGCTTCAAACAGTCTGTATATGTGCCGTTATTGAGAGGCCAGTATTAGGTTGCGACGCACCACTGGGTATTTACTGTAAGCCTTCAAGCTTCGTAATGACGATAAAACGCAGAAATTGAATCGTTATTGAATATAGTAGGCACAATGCCGACTTACGTAAAGGGGGAGTAATGCTTCAGACAGTCTGTATATGTCCCGTTTTTGAGAGGCCAGTATTACGTTGCGACGCACCACTGGGTGTTTACTGTAACGCTTGGAGCTTCATATTGACGACGAAACACAGAAATTGCATCGGGATTGAATATAGTAGGATCAATGCCGACTTACGTCCAGGGGGGTAATGCTTCAAACAGTCTGTATATGTGCCGTTACTGTGAGGCCAGTATTAGATTGCGACGCAACACTGTGTGTTTACTGTAACTCTTGGAGCTTCATATTGACGATGAAACACAGAAATTGCATCGGGATTGAATAAAGTAGGCACAATGCCGACTTACGTCCAGGGGGAGTAATGCTTCAAACAGTCTGTATATGTGCCGTTACTGAGAGAACAGTATTAGATTGCGACGCACCACTGGGTGTTTGCTGAAACCCTTGGAGCTTCATATTGTCGTTGAAACACAGAAATTGCATCGGGATTGAATATAGTTGGCACAATGCCGACTTACGTCCAGGGGGAGTAATGCTTCAAACAGTTTGCATATGTGCCGTTACTGAGAGGCCAGTATTAGATGCGACGCACCACTGGGTGTTTACTGTAACCTTCGGAGCTTCATATTGACGATGAAACACAGAAATTTCATTGTTATTGAATATAGTAGGCACAACGCCGACTTACGTCCAGGGGGAGTAATGCTTCAAACAGTCTGCATACGTGCCGTTCCTGAGAGGCCAGTATTAGATTCCGAAGCACCAGTGGATGTTTACTGTAACCCTTGGAGCTTCATATTGACGATGAAACACAGAAATTGTATCGGGAAAGAATATAGTAGGCACAATGCCGACTTACGTCCAGGGGGAGTAATGCTTCAAACAGTCTGTATATGTGCCGTTACTGAGAGGCCAGTATTAGGTTGCGACGCACCACTGGGTGTTTACTGTAACCCTTGGAGATTCATATTGACGATGAAACACAGAAATTGCATCGGGAATGAATATAGTAGGCACAATGCCGACTTACGTCCAAGGGGAGTAATGCTTCAAACAGTCTGTATATGTGCCGTTACTGAGAGGCCAGTATTAGATAGCGACGCACCACTGGGTGTTTACTGTAACCCTTGGAGCTTCATATTGACGATGAAACACAGAAATTGCATCGGGATTGAATATAGTAGGCACAATGCCGACTTACGTCCAGGGGGAGTAACACTTCAAACAGTCTCTATATGTGCCGCTACTGAGAGGCCAGTGTTAGATTGCGACGCACCACTGGGTGTTTACTGTAACCCTCGGAGCTTCATATTGACGATGAAACACAGAAATTGCATCGAGATTGAATATAGTAGGCACAATGCCGACTTACGTCCAGGGGGAGTAATGCTTCAAACAGTCTGTATCTGTGCCGTTACTGAGAGGCCTGTATTAGATTGCGATGCACCACTGGGTGTTTACTGAAACCCTTGGAGCTTCATGTTGTCGATGAAACACAGAAATTGCATCGGGATTGAATATAGTAGGCATAATGCTGACTTACGTCCAGGGGGAGTAATGCTTCAATCAGTCTGTATATGTGCCGTTACTGAGAGGCCAGTATTGGATGCGACGCACCACTGGGTGTTTACTGTAACCCTCGGAGCTTCATATTGACGATGAAACACAGAAATTGCATTGTTATTGAATATAGTAGGCACAATGCCGCCTTACGTCCAGGGGGAGTAATGCTTCAAACAGTCTGCATACGTGCCGTTCCTGAGAGGCCAGTATTAGATTCCGGCGCACCAGTGGATATTTGCTGTAACCCTTGGTGCTTCATATTCACGATGAAACACGGAAATTGCATCGGGATTGAATATAGTAGGCACAATGCCGACTTACGTGCAGGGGGAGTAATGCTTCAAACAGTCTGTATATGTGCCGTTACAGAAAGTCCAGTATTAGATTGCGACGCACCAGTGGGTGTTTACTGTAACCCTTGGAGCTTCATATTGACGATGAAACACAGAAATTGCATCGGGAATGAATATAGTAGGCACAATGCCGACTTACGTCCAGGGGGAGTAATGCTTTAAACAGTCTGTATATGTGCCGTTACTGAGAGGCCAGTATTAGGTTGCGACGCACCACTGGGTGTTTACTGTTACTTTTGGAGCTTCATATTGACGATGAAACACAGAAATTGCATTGGGATTGAATATAATAGGCACAATGCCGACTTACGTCCAGGGGGAGTAATGCTTCAAACAGTCTGTATATGTGCCGT
Source organism: Schistocerca cancellata (assembly GCF_023864275.1). Taxonomy (NCBI): domain Eukaryota; kingdom Metazoa; phylum Arthropoda; class Insecta; order Orthoptera; family Acrididae; genus Schistocerca; species Schistocerca cancellata. Next base: position 464,320,492 of record NC_064634.1, on the reverse strand, counting down.
TACTGAGTGGCCAGTATTAGATTGCGACGCACCACTGCATGTTTACTGTAAGCATTGGGGCTTCATATTGACGATGAAACACAGAAATTGCATCGGGATTGAATATAGTAGGCACAATGCCGACTTACGTCCAGGGGGAGTAATACTTCAAACAGTCTCCATATGTGCCGCTACTGAGAGGCCAGTGGTAGATTGCGACGCACCACTGGGTTTTTACTGTAACCCTCGGAGATTCATATTGACGATGAAACACAGAAATTGCATCGGGATTGAATATAGTAGGCACAATGCCGACTTACGTCCAGGGGGACTAATGCTTCCAACGGTCTGCATACGTGCCGTTCCTGAGAGACCAGTATTAAATTCCGACGCACCAGTGGATGTTTACTGTAACCCTTGGAGCTTCATATTGACGATGAAACACAGAAATTGCATCGGGATTGAATAAAGGAGGCACAATGCCGACTTACTTATAGGGGGAGTAATGCTTCAAACAGTCTGTATATGTGCCATTACTGAGAGGCCAGTATTAGATTGCGATGCACCACTGGGTGATTAACGTAATCCTTGGACCTTCATATTGACGATGAAACACGGAAATGGCATCGGGACTGAATATAGTAGGTACAATGCCGACTTACGTCCAGCGGGAGTAATGCTTCAAACAGTCTGTATATGTGCCGTTCCTGAGAGGCCAGTATTAGATTCCGACGCACCACTAGGTGTTTACTGTAACCCTTCGTGCTTCATATTGGCGATGAAACACAGAAATTGCATCGGAATTGAATATAGTAGGCACAATGCTGACTTACGTCCAGGGGGAGTAATGCTTCCAACGGTCTGCATACGTGCCGTCCCTGAGAGACCAGTATTAAATTACGACGCACCAGTGGATGTTTACTGTAACCCTTGGAGCTTCATATTGACGATGAAACACAGAAATTGTATCGGGAAAGAATATAGTAGGCACAATGCCGACTTACGTCCAGGGGGAGTAATGCTTCAAACAGTCTGTATATGTGCCGTTACTGAGAGGCCAGTATTAGGTTGCGACGCACCACTGGGTGTTTACTGTAACCCTTGGAGCTTCATATTGACGATGAAACACAGAAATTGCATCGGGAATGAATATAGTAGGCACAATGCCGACTTACGTCCAAGGGGAGTAATGCTTCAAACAGTCTGTATATGTGCCGTTACTGAGAGGCCAGTATTAGATAGCGACGCACCACTGGGTGTTTACTGTAACCCTTGGAGCTTCATATTGACGATGAAACACAGAAATTGCATCGGGATTGAATATAGTAGGCACAATGCCGACTTACGTCCAGGGGGAGTAACACTTCAAACAGTCTCTATATGTGCCGCTACTGAGAGGCCAGTGTTAGATTGCGACGCACCACTGGGTGTTTACTGTAACCCTCGGAGCTTCATATTGACGATGAAACACAGAAATTGCATCGAGATTGAATATAGTAGGCACAATGCCGACTTACGTCCAGGGGGAGTAATGCTTCAAACAGTCTGTATCTGTGCCGTTACTGAGAGGCCTGTATTAGATTGCGATGCACCACTGGGTGTTTACTGAAACCCTTGGAGCTTCATGTTGTCGATGAAACACAGAAATTGCATCGGGATTGAATATAGTAGGCATAATGCTGACTTACGTCCAGGGGGAGTAATGCTTCAATCAGTCTGTATATGTGCCGTTACTGAGAGGCCAGTATTGGATGCGACGCACCACTGGGTGTTTACTGTAACCCTCGGAGCTTCATATTGACGATGAAACTCAGAAATTGCATTGTTATTGAATATAGTAGGCACAATGCCGCCTTACGTCCAGGGGGAGTAATGCTTCAAACAGTCTGCATACGTGCCGTTCCTGAGAGGCCAGTATTAGATTCCGGCGCACCAGTGGATATTTGCTGTAACCCTTGGTGCTTCATATTCACGATGAAACACGGAAATTGCATCGGGATTGAATATAGTAGGCACAATGCCGACTTACGTGCAGGGGGAGTAATGCTTCAAACAGTCTGTATATGTGCCGTTACAGAAAGTCCAGTATTAGATTGCGACGCACCAGTGGGTGTTTACTGTAACCCTTGGAGCTTCATATTGACGATGAAACACAGAAATTGCATCGGGAATGAATATAGTAGGCACAATGCCGACTTACGTCCAGGGGGAGTAATGCTTTAAACAGTCTGTATATGTGCCGTTACTGAGAGGCCAGTATTAGGTTGCGACGCACCACTGGGTGTTTACTGTTACTTTTGGAGCTTCATATTGACGATGAAACACAGAAATTGCATGGGGATTGAATATAATAGGCACAATGCCGACTTACGTCCAGGGGGAGTAATGCTTCAAACAGTCTGTATATGTGCCGTTACTGAGTGGCCAGTATTAGATTGCGACGCACCACTGCATGTTTACTGTAAGCATTGGGGCTTCATATTGACGATGAAACACAGAAATTGCATCGGGATTGAATATAGTAGGCACAATGCCGACTTACGTCCAGGGGGAGTAATACTTCAAACAGTCTCCATATGTGCCGCTACTGAGAGGCCAGTGTTAGATTGCGACGCACCACTGGGTTTTTACTGTAACCCTCGGAGATTCATATTGACGATGAAACACAGAAATTGCATCGGGATTGAATATAGTAGGCACAATGCCGACTTACGTCCAGGGGGACTAATGCTTCCAACGGTCTGCATACGTGCCGTTCCTGAGAGACCAGTATTAAATTCCGACGCACCAGTGGATGTTTACTGTAACCCTTGGAGCTTCATATTGACGATGAAACACAGAAATTGCATCGGGATTGAATAAAGGAGGCACAATGCCGACTTACTTATAGGGGGAGTAATGCTTCAAACAGTCTGTATATGTGCCATTACTGAGAGGCCAGTATTAGATTGCGATGCACCACTGGGTGATTAACGTAATCCTTGGACCTTCATATTGACGATGAAACACGGAAATGGCATCGGGACTGAATATAGTAGGTACAATGCCGACTTACGTCCAGCGGGAGTAATGCTTCAAACAGTCTGTATATGTGCCGTTCCTGAGAGGCCAGTATTAGATTCCGACGCACCACTAGGTGTTTACTGTAACCCTTCGTGCTTCATATTGGCGATGAAACACAGAAATTGCATCGGAATTGAATATAGTAGGCACAATGCTGACTTACGTCCAGGGGGAGTAATGCTTCCAACGGTCTGCATACGTGCCGTCCCTGAGAGACCAGTATTAAATTACGACGCACCAGTGGATGTTTACTGTAACCCTTGGAGCTTCATATTGACGATGAAACACAGAAATTGCATCGGGATTGAATAAAGGAGGCACAATGCCGACTTACTTATAGGGGGAGTAATGCTTCAAACAGTCTGTATATGTGCCATTACTGAGAGGCCAGTATTAGATTGCGACGCACCACTGGGTGTTTACTGTAACCCTTGGAGCTTCCTATTGACGATGAAATACAGAAATTGCATCGGGATTGAATATAGTACGCACAATGCCGACTTACGTCCAGGGGGAGTATTGCTTCGAACAGTCTGTATATGTGCCGTTACTGAGGGGCCAGTATTAGGTTGCGACGCACCAGTGGATGTTTACTGTAACCCTTGGAGCTTCATATTGACCATGATACACAGAAATTGCATCGGGTTTGAATAAAGTAGCCACAATGCCGACTTAGGTATAAGGGGGAGAAATGCTTCAAACTGTATATATGCCGTTACTGAGAGGCCAGTATTAGAGTGCGATGCACCACTGGGTGATTACTGTAACCCTAGGAGCTTCATATTGACGATGAAACACAGAAATTGCATCGGGATTGAATATAGTAGGCACAATGCCGACCTACGTCCAGGGGGAGTAATACTTCAAACAGTCTCCATATGTGCCGCTACTGAGAGGCCAGTGTTAGATTCCGACGGTACACTGGGTGTTTACTGTTACCCTTGGAGCTTCTTATTGACGATGAAACACAGAAATTGCATCGGGATTGAATATAGTGGGCACAATGCCGACTTACGTCCAGGGGGAGTAATGCTTCAAACAGTCTGTACATGTGCCGTTACTGAGAGGCCAGTATCAGATTGCGACGCGCCACTGGGTGTTTACTGTAACCCTTGGAGCTTCATATTGTCGATGAAACACAGTAATTGGATCGGGATTGAATATAGTTGGCACAATGCCGACTTACGTCCAGGGGGAGCAATGCTTCAAACAGTCTGCATACGTGCCGTTCCTGAGAGGCCAGTATTGAATTCCGACGCACCAGTGGATGTTTGCTGTAACCATTGGAGCTTCATAGTGACGATGAAACACAGAAATTGCTTCGGGATTGAATAAAGTAGGCACAATGCCGACTTACGTATAGGGGGAGTAATGCTTCAAACAGTCTGTATATATGCCGTTACTGAGAGGCCAGTATTAGAATGAGATGCACCACTGAGTGATTAACGTAACACTTGGAGCTTCATATTGACGATGAAACACAGAAATTGCATCGGGATTGAATATAGTAGGCACAATGCCGACTTTCGTCCAGCGGTAGTAATGCTTCAAACAGTCTGTATATGTGCCATTACTGAGATTCCAGTATTAGATTGCGACGCACTACTGGGTGTTTACTGTAACCCTTGGAGCTTCATATTGACGATGAAACACAGAAATTGCTTCGGGATTGAATATAGTAGGCACAATGCCGACTTACGTCCAGGGGGAGTAATGCTTCAAACAGTCTGCATACGTGCCGTTCCTGAGAGGCCAGTGTTAAATTCCGGCGCACCAGTGGATGTTTACTGTAACCCTTGGAGCTTCATATTGACGATTAATCACAGAAATTGCATCGGGTTAGAATAAAGTAGGCACAATGCCGACTTAGGTATAGGGGGAGTAATGCTTCAAACAGTCTGTATGTATGCCGTTACTGAGAGGCCAGTATTAGATTGCGATGCACCACTGGGTGATTACTGTAACCCTAGGAGCATCATATTGACGATGAAACACTGAACTTGCATCGGGATTCAATATAGGAGGCACAATGCCGACTTACGTCCAGGGGGAATAATGCTTCAAACAGTCTGTATATGTGCCGTTCCTGAGAGGCCAGTGTTAGATTCCGACGCACCATTGGATGATTACAGTAACCATTGGAGCTTCATATTGACGATGAATCACAGAAATTGCATCGGGATTGACTATAGTGGGCACAATGCCGACTTACATCGAGGGGGAGTAATGCTTCAAATAGTCTGCATAAATGCCGTTCCTGAGAGGCCAGTATTAAATTCCGACGCACCAGTGGATGTTTACTGTAACCCTTGGAGCTTCATATTGACGATGAAACACAGAAATTGCATCGGGATTGAATATAGTAGGCACAATGCCGACTTTGCGTATAGGGGGCGAGTTGCTTCAGACAGTCTGTATATGTGCCGTTACTGAGAGGCCAGTATTAGATTGCGATGCACCACAGGGTGATTACTGTAACCATTGGAGCCTCATATCGATGATGATATACTGAAATTGCATTGGGATTGAATTTGTAGGCACAATGCCGACTTACGTCCAGGGGGAGTAATGCTTCAAACAGTCTGTATATGTGCCGTTCCTGAGAGGCCAGTACTAGATAGTGACGCACCACTGGGTGTCTACTGTAACCCTTGGAGCTTCATATTGACGATGAAACACAGATATTGCATCGTTATTGAATATAGTAGGCACAATGCCGACTTACGTCCAGGGGGAGTAATGCATCAAACAGTCTGCATACGTGCCGTTCCTGAGAGGCCAGTATTAGATTGCGACGCACCACTTGGTGTTTACTGTAACCCTTGGAGCTTCATATTGACGATAAAACACAGAAATTGCATCGGGATTGAATATAGTAGGCACAATGCCGACTTACGTCCAGGGGGAGTAATGCTTCAAACAGTCTGTATATGTGCCGCTACTGAGAGGCCAGTATTAGATTCCGACGCACCACTTGGTGTTTACTGTAACCCTTGGAGCTTCATATTGACGATGAACACACAGAAATTGCATCGGGATTGCATATAGTAGGCACAATGCCGACTTACGTCCAGGGGGAGCAATGCTTCAAGCAGTCTATATATGTGCCGTTACTGAGATGCCAGTATTAGGTTGCGACGCACCAATTGTTGTTTACTCTAACCCTTGGAGCTTGATACTGACGTTGAAACACAGAAATTGCGTGGGAATTGAATATAGTAGGCACAATGTCGACTTACGTCCAGGGGGAGTAATGCTTCAAACAGTCTGTATTTGTGCCGTTACTGAGAGGCCAGTATTAGGTTGCGACGCACCACTGGGTGTTTACTGTAACCCTTGGAGCTTCATATTGACGATGAAACACAGAAATTGCATCGGGATTGAATATAGTCGGCACAATGCCGACTTACGTCCAGGGAGAGTAATGCTTCAAACAGTCTGTATATGAGCCGTTACTGAGAGGCCAGTATTAGATTGCGACGCACCACTGGGTGATTACTGTAACCCTTGGAGCTTCATATTGACGATAAAACACAGAAATTGCATCGGGATTGAATAAAGTAGGCTCAATGCCGACTTACGTCCTGGGGCAATTATAGCTTCAAACAGCTGTATATGTGCCGTTATTGAGAGGCCAGTATTAGGTTGCGACGCACCACTGGGTGTTTACTGTAACCCTTGGATCTTCATATTGACGATGAAACACAGAAATTGCATCGGGAATGAATAAAGTAGGCACATTGCCGACTTACGTCCAGGGGGAGTTATGCTTCAAACAGTCTCTATATGTGCTGTTACTGAGAGGCCAGTATTAGGTTGCGACGCACCACTAGGTGTTTACTGTAACGGTTGGAGCATCATATTGACGATGAAACACAGAAATTGCATCGGGATTGAATATAGTAGGAACAATGCCGACTTACGTCCAAAGGGAGTAATGCTTCAAACGGTCTGTACATGTCTCGTTACTGAGAGGCCAGTATTAGATTGAGACGCACCACTGGGTGTTTACTGTAACCCTTGGAGCTTCATATTGACGATGAAACACAGAATTGCATCGGGATTGAATATAGTAGGCACAATGCCGACTTACGTCCAGGGGGAGTAATGCTTCAAACAGTCTGCATACGTGCCGTTCCTGAGAGGCCAGTATTAGATTCCGACGCACCATTGGATGTTTACTGTAACCCTTGGATCTTCATATTGACGATGAAATTCAAGAATTGCATCAGGATTGAATATAGTAGGATCAATGCCCACTTTCGACCAGGGGGAGTAATGCTTCACTCAGTCTGTATATGTGCCGTTGCTGAGAGGCCAGTATTAGATTGCGATGCACCACTGGGTGTTTACTGTAACCCTTGGAGCTTCATACTGACAATGAAACACAGAAATTGCACGGCATTGAATATAGTAGGCACAATGCCGACATACGTCCAGGGGGAGTAATGCTTCAAACAGTCTGTATATGTGCCGTTACTGAGAGGCCAGTACTAGCTTGCGACGCACCACTAGGTGATTACTGTAACCCTAGGAGCTCCATATTGACGATGAAACACAGAAATTGCATCGGGGTGAATATAGTAGCCACAATGCCGATTTACGTCCAGGGGGAGTAATACTTCAAACAGTCTGTATATGTGCCGTTACTGAGAGGCCAGTATTAGATTCCGACGCACCAGTGGATGTTTACTGTAACCATTATAGCTTCATATTAACGATGAATCACAGAAATTGCATCGGGATTGACTATAGTAGGCACAATGCCGACTTACGTCCAGGGGGAGTAATGCTTCAAATAGTCTGCATAAATGCCGTTCCTCAGAGGCCAGTATTAAATTCCGACGCACCAGTGGATGTTTACTGTAACCCTTGGAGCTTCATATTGACGATGAAACACAGAAATTGCATCGGGATTGAATACAGTAGGCACAATGCCGACTTACGTATAGGGGGAGAGTTGCTTCAGACAGTCTGTATATGTGCCGTTACTGAGAGGCCAGTATTAGATTGCGATGCACCACAGGGTGATTACTGTAACCCTTGGAGCTTCATATTGATGATGATATACAGAAATTGCATCGGGATTGAGTATTGTAGGCACAAGGCCGACTTACGTCCCGGGGGAGTAATGCTTCAAACAGTCTGTATATGTGCCGTTCCTGAGAGGCCAGTGTTAGGTTGCGACGCACCACTGGGTGTTTACTGTAACCATTGGGGCTTCATATTGACGATGAAACACAGAAATTGCATCGGGATTAAATATAGTAGGCACAATGCCGACTTACGTCCAGGGGGAGTAATGCTTCAAACAGTCTGTGTATGTTGCCGTTACTCAGAGGCCAGTATTAGATTCCGACGGTACATTGGGTGTTTACTGTAACCCTTGGAGCTTCTTATTGACGATGAAACACAGAAATTGGATCGGGATTGAATATAGTAGGCACAATGCCGACTTACGTCCAGGGGAAGTAATGCTTCAAACAGTCCGTATATGTGCCGTTACTGAATGGCCAGTAGTAGATTGCGACGCACCACTGGGTGTTTACTGTAACCCGTGGAGCTTCATATTGACGATGAAACACAGAAATTGCATCGGGATTGAATATAGTAGGCACAATGCCGACTTACGTCCAGGGGGAGTAATGCTTCAAACAGTCTGTATATGTGCCGTTACTGAGAGGCCAGTATTAGATTGCGACGCACAACTGGGTGTTTACTGTGACCCTTGGATCTTCATATTGGCGATGAAACACAGAAATTGCATCAGGATTGAATATAGTTGGCACAACGCCGACTTACGTCCAGGGGGAGTAATGCTTCAAACAGTCTGCATAAATGCCGTTCCTGAGAGGCCAGTATTAAATTCCGACGCACCAGTGTATGTTTACTGTAACCCTTGGAGCTTCATATTGATGATGAAACACTGAAATTGCATCGGGTTTGAACAAAGTAGGTACAATGCCGACTTAGGTATAGTGGGAGTAATGCTTCACACTGTCTGAATATATGCCGTTACTGAGAGGCCAGTATTAGATTGCGATGCACCACTGGGTGATTACTGTAACCCTAGGAGCTTCATATTGACGATGAAACACAGAAATTGCATCGGGATTCAATATAGTAGGCACAATGCCGACTTACGTCCAGGGGGAATAATGCTTCAAACAGTCTGTATATGTGCCGTTCCTGAGAGGCCAGTATTAGATTCTGAAGAACCAGTGGATATTTACTGTAACCAATGGAGCTTCATCTTGACGATGAAACACAGAAATTGCATCGGGATTGAATAAATTAGGCTCAATGCCGACATCCGTCCAGGGGCAATTAATGCTTCAAACAGATGTATATGTGCCGTTACTGAGAGGCCAGTATTAGGTTGCCACGCACCACTGGGTGTTTACTGTAACGCTTGGAGCTTCATATTGATGATGAAACACAGAAGTTGCATCGGGATTGAATATAGTAGGCATAATGCCGACTTACGTCCAATGGGAGTAATGATTCATCACAGTCTGTGTATGTGCCGTTACTGAGAGGCCAGTACTAGATAGTGACGCACCACTGGGTGTCTACTGTAACCCTTGGAGCTTCATATTGACGATGAAACACAGATATTGCATCGTTATTGAATATAGTAGGGACAATGCCGACTTACGTCCAGGGGGAGTAACGCATCAAACAGTCTGCATTCGTGCCGTTCCTGAGAGGCCAGTATTAGATTCCGACACACCAGTGGATGTTTACTGTAACCCTTGGAGCTTCATATTGACGATGAAAATCAAAAATTGCATCGGGATTGAATAAAGTAGGATAAATGCCGACTTTCGTCCTGGAAGAGTAATGCTTCAATCAGTCTGTATATGTGCCGTCACTGTGAGGCCAGTATTAGAATGCGATGCACCACTGCGTGTTTACTGTAACCTTTGGAGCTTCATATTGACGATGAAACACAGAAATTGCATCGGGATTGAATAAAGTAGGATCATGCCAAATTACGTCCAGGGGGAGAAATGCTTCAAAAAGTCTGTATATGTGCCGTTACTGAGAGGCCAGTATTAGGTTGCGACGTACCACTGGGTGTTTACTGTAACCCGTGGAGCTTCATATTGACGATGAAACACAGAAATTGCATCGGGATTGAATATAGTAGGCACAATGCCGACTTACGTCCAGGGAGAGTAATGCTTCAAACAGTCTGTATATGAGCCGTTACTGAGAGGCCAGTATTAGATTGCGACGCACCACTGGGTGATTACTGTAACCCTTGGAGCTTCATATTGACGATAAAACACAGAAATTGCATCGGGATTGAATATAGTAGGCACAATGCCGACTTACGTCCAGGGGGAATAATGCTTCAAACAGTCTGTATATGTGCCGCTAGTGAGAGGCCAGTATTAGATTCCGACGCACCACTTGGTGTTTACTGTAACCCTTGGAGCTTCATATTGACGATGAAACACAGAAATTGCATCGGGATTGCATATAGTAGAAACAATGCCGACTTACGTCCAGGGGGAGCAATGCTTCAAGCAGTCTATATATGTGCCGTTACTGAGATGCCAGTATTAGGTTGCGACGCACCAATTGGTGTTTACTCTAACCCTTGGAGCTTCATACTGACGTTGAAACACAGAAATTGCGTGGGAATTGAATATAGTAGGCACAATGCCGACTTACGTCCACGGGGAGTAATGCTTCAAACAGTCTGTATATGTGCCGTTACTGAGAGGCCAGTATTAGGTTGCGACGCACCACTGGGTGTTTACTGTAACCCTTGGAGCTTCATATTGACGATGAAACACAGAAATTGCATCGGGATTGAATATAGTAGGCACAATGCCGACTTACGTCCAGAGGGAGTAATGCGTCAAACAGTCTGTATACGTGCCGTTCCTGAGAGGCCAGTATTAGATTCCGACGCACCAGTGGATGTTTACTGTAACCCTTGGAGCGTCATATTGACGATGAAACACAGAAAATGCATCGGGATTGAATAAAGTAGGATCATGCCGACTTACGTCCAGGGGGAGTTATGCTTCAAACATTCTGTGTATGTGACGTTACTGAGATTCCAGTATTCGGTTGCGACGTACCACTGGGTGTTTACTGTAACCCTTGGAGCTTCATATTGACGATGAAACATAGAAATTGCATCGGGATTGAATATAGTAGGCACAATGCCGACTTACATCCAGGGGGAGTAGTACTTCAAACAGTCTGTATATGTGCCGTTACTGAGAGGCCAGTACTAGGTTGCGACGTACCACTGGGTGTTTACTGTAACCATTGGAGCTTCATATTGACGATGAAACACAGAAATTGCATCGGGATTGAATATAGTAGGCACAATGCCGACTTACGTCCAGGGGGAGTAATGCTTCAAACAGTCTGCATAAATGCCGTTCCTGAGAGGCCAGTATTAAATTCCGACACACCAGTGGATGTTTACTGTAACCCTTGGAGCTTCATATTGACGATGAAACACAGAAATTGCATCGGGATTGAATAACGTAGGCACAATGCCGACTTACGTATAGGGGGAGTAATGCTTCAAACAGTCTGTATATGTGCCGTTCCTGAGAGGCCAGTATTAGATTCCGACGAACCAGTGGATGTTTACTGTAACCAATGGAGCATTATCTTGACGATGAAACACAGAAATTGCATCGGGATTGAAAAAAAGTAGGCTCAATGCCGACTTACGTCCTGGGGCAATTAAAGCTTCAAACAGCTGTATATGTGCCGTTACTGAGAGGCCAGTATTAGGTTGCGACGCACCACTGGGTGTTTACTGTAACCCTTGGCGCTTCCTATTGACGATGATATACAAAAATTGCATCGGGATTGAATATAGTAGGGACAATGCCGACTTACGTCCAGAGGGAGTAATGCTTCAAACAGTCTGGTGGTGGTGGTTGTTGGGATGTTTAAGGGGGACTAAACAGCGAAGGTCATCAGTCCCCCATTCCAAAATCAGGCGAGCCGAAAATCCACGGAGCAGGTAAAAACCAAAGGGGGAGGAGACGTCCCCCCAGGCGCTAAAAGAACACAAATGGAGCAACAAACATTACAAATAAGAACAGGACAGAGGAACATCAGACAGAAAGAAACAGAAGAAAGGAAGACGGCCGGAGACTGGTTGACTGACCACAAGAACAAAAAAGGGAAAGAGCCAACCATCTCACGGCACACCAGAACAGCAACAGACACAAGGACAAAAGACACAGAAAAGGAAAGGTGCAAGACCTCCCTAAATCGAACCATAAAACGGACTACCACGGATAAAATTGAAAACGGCATCAGCCATGGAGGCATCGTCAGATAAAATCAAAGCCAAAGTGCCCGGGAGATTAAAAGATTGCCGGAGTGTGCGCAGTCGAGGACACTCCAGCAAAATGTGGCCGACCGTCAGCCGGGACCCACACCGACACAAGGGGGGATCCTCCTGACGCAACAGATGGCCATGCGTCAGGTATGTATGGCCGATGCGCAGCCGACACAGGACTACCGAGTCCCTGCGAGAAGCCCGCAGGGAGGAACGCCACACATCGGTCGTCCCCTTGACAGCCCGCAGTTTATTCGGGGCTGTCATGCCACGCCACTCAGCAGCCCACACCCCAATCAGCTTACGGCGCAACACCATCTGCTGGTCGCGAGCCGTAAGGCCGACCTCCAAAGCCGGGGCGTCGATCGCCCCTTTGGCCAGCCTGTCTACACGTTCGTTCCCTGGGATGCCAACATGACCGGGCGTCCAAACCAGGACCACCGAACGACCAGAACGGGCAATGGCGGAAACAGTCTCCTGAATGGAGGACACCAGAGGAGAGGAGGGATAGCAGCGGTCGATGGCCTGAAGGCTGCTCAGGGAGTCACTGCAGATGACGACGGACCTACCTGAGCAGAAACGCATATGCTCAAGAGCGCGCAAGATGGCCACCAGCTCTGCAGTAAAAACACTGCAGCCAGCTGGCAAGGAGCGTTGCTCAACATGGGCAGCGTGAGCGAAAGCGTAGGCAGTGCGACCATCAACCAGGGAACCATCAGTGTAGACAGTCTCACAGTCCGAAAATGAGGCGAGGAGAGCAAGAAAACGGCGACGGAGGGCCATAGGCGGAACCGAGTCCTTAGGTCCCTGTGCCAAATCCAGATGGACGGATGGCCGGGACAAACACCAGGGAGGCGTAGGTGCACGGACCCGGAAGGGAGGCGGAAGAGGGAATGAACCCAATTCCGACAGCAGGGACTGAACGTGGACAGCGACGGAAAGCCCAGACCTAGGTCGCCGTTCGGGCAAATGGAGGACCATAGCAGGGAAAAGCAGGCGACGATTGGGATGTTCTGGCGAGCAATGAACGTGGACAGCATAGTCGACGAGCAGACGATGGCGGCGAATTCGCAGCGGGGGAACCCCGGCCTCCACCAGTAGACTATCCACGGGGCTGGTGCGAAAAGCGCCAGTGGCAAGCCTAACCCCACAGTGGTGTATGGGGTCTAACAACTTCAACACTGAGGGGGACGCAGACCCATAGGCCAGGCTCCCATAATCAAGCCGGGACTGCACAAGGGCCCTGTACAACCTCAGCAGCGTGCAGCGATCTGCACCCCAAGACGTGTGGCTAAGGCAGCGGAGGGCGTTGAGGTGCCGCCAGCATTTTTGCTTCAGCTGGGTAACATGAGGAACCCATGTGAGTCGGGCATCAAACACGAGTCCCAAGAAGCGGCAAGTGTCCACCACTTCAAGCAGGTGGCCGTCGAGGTAAAGTTCAGGATGAGGGTGGACCGTCCGACGCCTGCAGAAGTGCATAACTCGAGTCTTGGGTGCAGAGAACTGAAAACCGTGAGTCAGAGCCCATGATGCTGCCTTGCGAACGGCGACTTGCAGCCTGCGTTCGGCGACTCCCGTAGTCGTGGAGCTAAATGAGATGCAGAAGTCGTCGGCATACAAAGAAGGAGACACCGACGACCCCACTGCTGCAGCCAGACCATTAATGGCCACTAAAAATAAGGATACACTCAACACCGAGCCCTGTGGGACCCCATTTTCCTGTATGTAAGAGGGACTAGAGGTGGCACCGACTTGCACCCGGAAAGAGCGGCGCAATAAAAAGCTTTGAAGAAAAGCCGGGAGCCGACCACGAAGACCCCACTCATGCAATGTGGCGAGGATGTGATGCCTCCATGTGGTGTCATACGCCTTCCGCAGATCGAAAAACACAGCAACGAGATGCTGACGTCGGGCAAAGGCCATACGGACAGCAGATTCCAGCCGCACCAAATTGTCCACTGCAGACCGGCCCCGACGGAAGCCACCCTGGGATGGAGCGAGGAGACCGCGTGACTCAAGGACCCAACACAAACGCCGCCCCACCATACGTTCGAGCAATTTGCACAAAACGTTGGTGAGGGTAATGGGACGATAGCTGTCCACCGCCAGTGGGTCCGCACCGGGCTTCAAGATGGGGACAATAACACCCTCTCGCCATTGCGACGGGAACACGCCTTCGCTCCAAATGCGATTAAATATCGCGAGAATGTGTCTCTGGCAGTCCCTGGAGAGATGCTTCAGCATCTGTGCGTGGATGCAGTCCGGTCCTGGTGCTGTATCAGGGCAATCGGCGAGGGCAGCGAGGAATTCCCTCTCGCTGAAAGGAGCATTGTAAGTTTCAGAACGACGCGTGTGGAACGATAATGGCGTCTGCTCGGCCCGCTCCTTGAGAGAGCGAAAGGCGGGGGGATAAGTTGCAGTCGCAGAGCTCGTAGCGAAGTGCGCAGCAAGGTGTTCAGCAATGGCGGCAGCGTCCGTGCACACAGCGCCGTCCAAAGAGATCCCAGGGACACCCGTAGGGGTCTGGTGTCCATAAATCCGCCGTATCCGGGACCACACGAGCGAGGGGGAAACACGGGAGCCCAAGGAGGAAACATACCGCTCCCAGCACTCCTGCTTGCGCCGTGCAATAAGACGGCGGGCGAAGGCACGGAGCCTCTTAAAGGCGATGAGGGTCTCCAGAGACGGGTGCCGCCTATGACGCTGGAGAGCCCGCCTACGGTCACGAATAGCCTCAGCAATCTCCGGCGACCACCAGGGGACAGCCTTCCTCCGAGGGAGGCCAGAAGAACGGGGGATGGAAGCCTCGGCCGCTGAAAGGATGGACGTGGTTAAAACACGAACCACCTCGTCAATGTCACCCTGTGGGGGAGACTCAATGGTTGCAGCGGAAGTAAAAGCTGGCCAGTCAGCCCTGTGGAGAGCCCAGCGGGGCAAGCGCCCAGAAGAATGACACTGGGGCAGTGACAAATAGATGGGAAAATGGTCACTACCACACAGGTCAGGGTGCACTCTCCAGTGGAGGGATGGGACAAGGCCAGGGCTGCAAATAGAGAGATCGATGGCCGAGAACGAGCCATGGGCCACACTGAAATGCGTGGGAGCACCGGTGTTCAAGAGGCTAAGGTCGAGCTGAGCCAACACATGCTCCACGGCCCGACCGCGAACATCGGAGACAGTCCCACCCCATAGAGGGTTGTGGGCATTGAAATCACCAAGCAGCAAAAAAGGTGGCGGCAGTTCGGCTATCAGAGCAGCCAGGACATGCTGTGCGACAACACCATCAGGTGGAAGGTAAATACTGCAGACGGTGATAGCCTGTGGCGTCCACACCCGAACAGCGACAGCCTCTAAAGCTGTTTGTAGAGGTACAAACTCGCTGTGAAGAGAGTTAAGGACATAGATGCAGACGCCACCAGACACCCTTTCATAAGCTGCTCGGTTCTTAAAATAACCCCGATACCCACGGAGGGCGGGGGTTCGCAGTGCTGGAAACCAAGTTTCCTGCAGAGCAATGCAAAGGAAAGGATGACGGCTGAGAAGTTGGCGGAGCTCAGCTAGATGGTGGAAAAAACCGCTGCAGTTCCACTGGAGGATGGTATTAGCCATGGATGGGAAAGGCGTGAAGGGACTGGGGAGGCAGATTACGCCTCCGGGGCCCCTGCTGCTACTGAGTCACCACCTGGACAACAGCTGTCTATTGCATCCGAGGGACTGGCGAGATCCATGTCCTCAGCGGACGCCAGGATCTCCACCTCATCTTCGGACGCAGAGGGAGAAGGTTGCGGTGGGACAGGTGCCACCGCAATTTCAGGATGCTTGGGAGCCTTTTTTTTCGACTGCTTTGCGCGCTGAGCCTTAGGTGGTTCCGGCTGGGAGGGCCTCACTGGGTCAGTCTCTGGGACTGAAGACGACCGTGACGCCCTACGACCAGCGACCGGTGGTTGTTTGACAACCTTGCGGGTGTCCGCTTTGGCACTGGGCAAAGCCTGGGATGGGAGGGCCCCAAGGGACCCCTTCCGAGCGAGAGGAGCCGAAGAAGGCTCTCGCTTCTCCGGCTGTGAAGGGGGAACAGATGTCCCCGGTGGTTGGGGTGGTGTTGCTCCTGAAGAAGATGGAGCAGGAGCAACAGGGAGTGAAGTGCCCCCCACAACCAAGGGGGCCGGTGAATGCTGACCGAGCTGAGATCGAACTGGTGTTGCAGCAGCGGCATAACTAGTTGGCATTGGCACAGGATGTAGCCGCTCAAATTTCCCCCTTGCCTCGGTGTAGGACAGGCGGTCCAGGGTCTTATATTCCATTATCTTGCTTTCTTTCTGGAAGATCCTACAGTCCGGCGAGCAGGGGGAATGGTGTTCTCCGCAGTTAACACAGATAGGAGGCGGGGCACATGGAGTATCAGGATGCGAAGGACGTCCACAATCCCGACACGTGATGCTGGAAGTACAGCGAGATGACATGTGCCCGAACTTCCAGCATTTAAAACACCGCAGCGGAGGAGGGATATATGGCTTCACATCACAACGGTAAACCATCACCTTAACCTTTTCGGGTAAGACATCACCCTCAAAGGCCAAGATGAAGGCACCGGTGGCTACCTGATTATCCCTCGGACCCCGATGGACGCGCCGGACGAAGTGAACACCTCGTCGTTCGAGGTTGGCGCGTAATTCATCGTCGGACTGCAGAAGAAGATCCCTGTGGAATATAATACCCTGGACCATGTTCAGACTCTTATGCGGCGTGATGTTAACTGAAACATCCCCCAACTTGTCACAATTGAGCAACCTCCGTGACTGGGCAGAGGATGCCGTTTTGATGAGCACAGAACCAGAGCGCATCTTGGACAAGCCCTCCACTGCCCCGAACTTGTCCTCTAAATGCTCCACAAAAAACTGGGGCTTGGTTGACATAAACGATTCCCCATCAACCCGCGTACACACAAGGAACCGGGGTGAATAGTCTCCACTGCCTTCTTTTGCCATACGTTCCTCCCATGGAGTGGCCAGGGAGGGAAATGATCGTGGATCGTATTTCCTGCCGTTGAGGGTAGACCTCGATCGCTTAGAGACTGCTGGTGGTGGCCCACCAGCGAGAGATGATGTACCACGCTTCATTGCGGGTCATCCGCCCTGATGCCACCTACTCCGACCAAGGGCCCTCCCCACGGGCGCCACCCAGCCGCAGCAATAGCCACCTGGCAGGATGGCCATTGCTGGGAGTCCTGATGCCCCAGGGAGATGGGCATCTACTCCTTGGCATACGTGGGGAGTTAACGGCGCAGGCATCAGTAGAGCGATCCCTGTGTTGTCAGGGGGCTACAACCAAGAGGGTACATGGCGGCCCCACCACAACGGGCTGGCTACCGTGCTGGATCTTAGGTGCAAAAATGGCCAAGGTCGTCGTCGCAGTTAAAAGAAACACTGCAGAGTGCAGTGTGGTAATCGCCCAAGAGATCGAAAACGAGCGGGACACCATTGCAACGACGAGAAAGACGGCTAAAGGTCTAATTGCACGACGGATACAGTGCACCATGTAAGGCGCCCTTCCCCAATTGGCTCGCTCTTCGGAATAATTTAGAAAGATGGAGGTCAAACCCGAGAGGGGACCATCACATAAGGCCGAAACATCTGAGACTCCTTTTAGTCGCCTCTTACGACAGGCAGGAATACCGTGGGCCTATTCTAACCCCCGAACCCGCAGGGGGGTCAAACAGTCTGTATATGTGCCGTTACTGAGAGGCCAGTATTAGGTTGCGAAGCACCAGTGGATGTTTACTGTAACCCATGGAGCTTCATGTTGACGATGAAACACAGAAATTGCATCGGGATTGAATAAAGTAGGATCATGCCGAATTACGTCCAGGGGGAGTAATGCTTCAGACAGTCTGTATATGTGCCGTTACTGAGAGGTCAGTATTAGGTTGCGACGTACCACTGGGTGTTTACTGTAACCCTTGGAGCTTTATATTGACGATGAAACACAGATATTGCATCAGGATTGAATATAGTAGGCACAATGCCGACTTACGTCCAGGGAGAGATGCTTCAAACAGTCTGTATATGAGCCGTTACTGAGAGGCCAGTATTAGATTGCGACGCACCACTGGGTGTTTACTGTAACGCTTGGAGCTTCATATTGATGATGAAACACAGTAATTGCATCGGGATTGAATATAGTAGGCACAATGCCGACTTACGTCCAAAGGGAGTAATGCTTCAAACAGTCTGTATATGAGCCGTTACTGAGAGGCCAGTATTAGATTGCAACGCACCACTGGGTGATTACTGTAACCCTTGGAGCTTCATATTGACGATAAAACACAGAAATTGCATCGGGATTGAATAAAGTAGGCTCAATGCCGACTTACGTCCTGGGGCAATTATAGCTTCAAACAGCTGTATATGTGCCGTTATTGAGAGGCCAGTATTAGGTTGCGACGCACCACTGGGTGTTTACTGTAACCCTTGGATCTTCATATTGACGATGAAACACAGAAATTGCATCGGGAATGAATAAAGTAGGCACATTGCCGACTTACGTCCAGGGGGAGTAATGCTTCAAACAGTCTCTATATGTGCTGTTACTGAGAGGCCAGTATTAGGTTGCGACGCACCACTAGGTGTTTCTGTAACGGTTGGAGCATCATATTGACGATGAAACACAGAAATTGCATCGGGATTGAATATAGTAGTAACAATGCTGACTTACGTCCAAAGGGAGTAATGCTTCAAACGGTCTGTATATGTCTCGTTACTGAGAGGCCAGTATTAGATTGAGACGCACCACTGGGTGTTTCCTGTAACCCTTGGAGCTTCATATTGACGATGAAACACAGAAATTGCATCGTTAATGAATATAGTAGGCACAATGCCGACTTACGTCCAGGGGGAGTAATGCTTCAAACAGTCTGCATACGTGCCGTTCCTGAGAGGCCAGTATTAGATTCCGACGCACCATTGGATGTTTACTGTAACCCTTGGATCTTCATATTGACGATGAAATTCAAGAATTGCATCAGGATTGAATATAGTAGGATCAATGCCCACTTTCGACCAGGGGGAGTAATGCTTCACTCAGTCTGTATATGTGCCGTTGCTGAGAGGCCAGTATTAGATTGCGATGCACCACTGGGTGTTTACTGTAACCCTTGGAGCTTCATACTGACAATGAAACACAGAAATTGCACGGCATTGAATATAGTAGGCACAATGCCGACTTACGTCTAGGGGGAGTAATACTTCAAACAGTCTGTATCTGTGCCGTTACTGAGAGGCCAGTATTAGATTCCGACGCACCAGTGGACTTTTACTGTAACCATTATAGCTTCATATTAACGATGAATCACAGAAATTGCATCGGGAATGACTATAGTAGGCACAATGCCGACTTACGTCCAGGGGGAGTAATGCTTCAAATAGTCTGCATAAATGCCGTTCCTCAGAGGCCAGTATTAAATTCCGACGCACCAGTGGATGTTTACTGTAACCCTTGGAGCTTCATATTGACGATGAAACACAGAAATTGCATCGGGATTGAATACAGTAGGCACAATGCCGACTTACGTATAGGGGGAGAGTTGCTTCAGACAGTCTGTATATGTGCCGTTACTGAGAGGCCAGTATTAGATTGCGATGCACCACAGGGTGATTACTGTAACCCTTGGAGCTTCATATTGATGATGATATACAGAAATTGCATCGGGATTGAGTATTGTAGGCACAAGGCCGACTTACGTCCAGGGGGAGTAATGCTTCAAACAGTCTGTATATGTGCCGTTCCTGAGAGGCCAGTGTTAGGTTGCGACGCACCACTGGGTGTTTACTGTAACCATTGGGGCTTCATATTGACGATGAAACACAGAAATTGCATCGGGATTGAATATAGTAGGCACAATGCCGACTTACGTCCAGGGGGAGTAATGCTTCAAACAGTCTGTGTATGTTGCCGTTACTGAGAGACCAGTATTAGATTCCGACGGTACACTGGGTGTTTACTGTAACCCTTGGAGCTTCTTATTGACGATGAAACACAGAAATTGGATCGGGATTGAATATAGTAGGCACAATGCCGACTTACGTCCAGGGGAAGTAATGCTTCAAACAGTCCGTATATGTGCCGTTACTGAATGGCCAGTAGTAGATTGCGACGCACCACTAGGTGTTTACTGTAACCCGTGGAGCTTCATATTGACGATGAAACACAGAAATTGCATCGGGATTGAATATAGTAGGCACAATGCCGACTTACGTCCAGGGGGAGTAATGCTTCAAACAGTCTGTATATGTGCCGTTACTGAGAGGCCAGTATTAGATTGCGACGCACAACTGGGTGTTTACTGTGACCCTTGGATCTTCATATTGGCGATGAAACACAGAAATTGCATCAGGATTGAATATAGTAGGCACAACGCCGACTTACGTCCAGGGGGAGTAATGCTTCAAACAGTCTGCATAAATGCCGTTCCTGAGAGGCCAGTATTAAATTGAGACGCACCAGTGTATGTTTACTGTAACCCTTGGAGCTTCATATTGATGATGAAACACAGAAATTGCATCGGGTTTGAATAAAGTAGGTACAATGCCGACTTAGGTATAGTGGGAGTAATGCTTCACACTGTCTGAATATATGCCGTTACTGAGAGGCCAGTATTAGATTGCGATGCACCACTGGGTGATTACTGTAACCCTAGGAGCTTCATATTGACGATGAAACACAGAAATTGCATCGGGATTCAATATAGTAGGCACAATGCCGACTTACGTCCAGGGGGAATAATGCTTCAAACAGTCTGTATATGTGCCGTTCCTGAGAGGCCAGTATTAGATTCTGAAGAACCAGTGGATGTTTACTGTAACCAATGGAGCTTCATCTTGACGATGAAACACAGAAATTGCATCGGGATTGAATAAATTAGGCTCAATGCCGACATCCGTCAGGGGCAATTAATGCTTCAAACAGATGTATATGTGCCGTTACTGAGAGGCCAGTATTAGGTTGCCACGCACCACTGGGTGTTTACTGTAACGCTTGGAGCTTCATATTGATGATGAAACACAGAAGTTGCATCGGGATTGAATATAGTAGGCACAATGGCGACTAACGTGCAAAGGGAGTAATGCTTCAAACAGTCTGTATATGTGCCGTTACTGAGAGGCCAGTATTAAATTGAGACGCACCACTGGTTGTTTACTGTAACCCTTGGAGCTTCATATTGTCGATGAAACACAGAAATTGCATCGTTATTGAATATAGTAGGCACAATGCCGACTTACGTCCAATGGGAGTAATGATTCATCACAGTCTGTGTATGTGCCGTTACTGAGAGGCCAGTACTAGATAGTGACGCACCACTGGGTGTCTACTGTAACCCTTGGAGCTTCATATTGACGATGAAACACAGATATTGCATCGTTATTGAATATAGTAGGGACAATGCCGACTTACGTCCAGGGGGAGTAATGCATCAAACAGTCTGCATTCGTGCCGTTCCTGAGAGGCCAGTATTAGATTCCGACACACCACTTGGTGTTTACTGTAACCCTTGGAGCTTCATATTGACGATGAAACACAGAAATTGCATCGGGATTGAATATAGTAGGCACAATGCCGACTTACGTCCAGGGAGAGTAGTGCTTCAAACAGTCTGTATATGAGCCGTTACTGAGAGGCCAGTATTAGATTGCGACGCACCACTGGGTGATTACTGTAACCCTTGGAGCTTCATATTGACGATAAGACACAGAAATTGCATCGGGATTGAATATAGTAGGCACAATGCCGACTTACGTCCAGGGGGAATAATGCTTCAAACAGTCTGTATATGTGCCGCTACTGAGAGGCCAGTATTAGATTCCGACGCACCACTTGGTGTTTACTGTAACCCTTGGAGCTTCATATTGACGATGAAACACAGAAATTGCATCGGGATTGCATATAGTAGAAACAATGCCGACTTACGTCCAGGGGGAGCAATGCTTCAAGCAGTCTATATATGTGCCGTTACTGAGATGCCAGTATTAGGTTGCGACGCACCAATTGGTGTTTACTCTAACCCTTGGAGCTTCATACTGACGTTCAAACACAGAAATTGCGTGGGAATTGAATATAGTAGGCACAATGCCGACTTACGTCCACGGGGAGTAATGCTTCAAACAGTCTGTATATGTGCCGTTACTGAGAGGCCAGTATTAGGTTGCGACGCACCACTGGGTGTTAACTGTAACCCTTGGAGCTTCATATTGACGATGAAACACAGATATTGCATCGGGATTGAATATAGTAGGCACAATGCCGACTTACGTCCAGAGGGAGTAATGCGTCAAACAGTCTGTATACGTGCCGTTCCTGAGAGGCCAGTATTAGATTCCGACGCACCAGTGGATGTTTACTGTAACCCTTGGAGCGTCATATTGACGATGAAACACAGAAAATGCATCGGGATTGAATAAAGTAGGATCATGCCGACTTACGTCCAGGGGGAGTTATGCTTCAAATATTCTGTATATGTGACGTTACTGAGATTCCAGTATTCGGTTGCGACGTACCACTGGGTGTTTACTGTAACCCTTGGAGCTTCATATTGACGATGAAACATAGAAATTGCATCGGGATTGAATATAGGAGGCACAATGCCGACTTACGTCCAGGGGGAGTAGTGCTTCAAACAGTCTGTATATGTGCCGTTACTGAGAGGCCAGTACTAGGTTGCGACGTACCACTGGGTGTTTACTGTAACCATTGGTGCTTCATATTGACGATGAAACACAGAAATTGCATCGGGATTGAATATAGTAGGCACAATGCCGACTTACGTCCAGGGGGAGTAATGCTTCAAACAGTCTGCATAAATGCCGTTCCTGAGAGGCCAGTATTAAATTCCGACACACCAGTGGTTGTTTACTGTAACCCTTGGAGCTTCATATTGACGATGAAACACAGAAATTGCATCGGGATTGAATAACGTAGGCACAATGCCGACTTACGTATAGGGGGAGTAATGCTTCAAACAGTCTGTATATGTGCCGTTCCTGAGAGGCCAGTATTAGATTCCGACGAACCAGTGGATGTTTACTGTAACCAATGGAGCATTATCTTGACGATGAAACACAGAAATTGCATCGGGATTGAAAAAAAGTAGGCTCAATGCCGACTTACGTCCTGGGGCAATTAAAGCTTCAAACAGCTGTATATGTGCCGTTACTGAGAGGCCAGTATTATGTTGCGACGCACCACTGGGTGTTTACTGTAACCCTTGGCGCTTCCTATTGACGATGATATACAAAAATTGCATCGGGATTGAATATAGTAGGGACAATGCCGACTTACGTCCAGAGGGAGTAATGCTTCAAACAGTCTGTATATGTGCCGTTACTGAGAGGCCAGTATTAGGTTGCGAAGCACCAGTGGATGTTTACTGTAACCCATGGAGCTTCATGTTGACGATGAAACACAGAAATTGCATCGGGATTGAATAAAGTAGGATCATGCCGAATTACGTCCAGGGGGAGTAATGCTTCAGACAGTCTGTATATGTGCCGTTACTGAGAGGTCAGTATTAGGTTGCGACGTACCACTGGGTGTTTACTGTAACCCTTGGAGCTTTATATTGACGATGAAACACAGATATTGCATCAGGATTGAATATAGTAGGCACAATGCCGACTTACGTCCAGGGAGAGTAATGCTTCAAACAGTCTGTATATGAGCCGTTACTGAGAGGCCAGTATTAGATTGCGACGCACCACTGGGTGTTTACTGTAACGCTTGGAGCTTCATATTGATGATGAAACACAGTAATTGCATCGGGATTGAATATAGTAGGCACAATGCCGACTTACGTCCAAAGGGAGTAATGCTTCAAATAGTCTGTATATGTGTCGTTATTGAGAGGCCAGTATTAGATTGAGACGCACCACGGGTTGTTTACTGTAACCCTTGGAGCTTCATATTGACGATGAAACACAGAAATTGCATCGGGATTGAATATAGTAGGCACAATGCCGACTTACGTCCAGGGGGAGTAATGCTTCAAACACTCTGTATATGTGCCGTTACTGAAATTCCAGTATTACATTGCGACGCACCACTGAGTGTTTACTGTAACCCTTGGAGCTTCATATTGTCGATGAAACACAGAAATTGCATCGTTATTGAATATAGTAGGCACAATGCCGACTTTTGTCCAATGGGAGTAATGCTTCAAACAGTCTGTGTATGTGCCGTTACTGAGAGGCCAGTATTAGATAGTGACGCACCACTGGGTGTTTACTGTAACCCTTGGAGCTTCATATTGGCGATGAAACACAGAAATTGCATCGGCATTGAATATAGTAGGCACAATGCCGACTTACGTCCAGGTGGAGTAATGCTTCAAACAGTCTGTATATGTGCCGTTACTGAGAGGCCAGTTTTAGGTTGCGACGCACCACTGGGTGTTTACTGTAACCCTTGGAGCTTCCTATTGACGATGAAATACAGAAATTGCATCGGAATTAAATATAGTAGGCACAATGCCGACTTACGTCCAGGCGGAGTATTGCTTCAAACAGTCTGTATATGTGCCGTTACTGAGAGGCCAGTATTAGGTTGCGACGCACCACTGGGTGTTTACTGTGACCCTTGGAGCTTCATATTGACGATGAAACACAGAAATTGCATCGGGATTGAATGTAGTATGCACAATGCCGACTTACGTCCAGGGGGAGCAATGCTTCCAACAGTCTGTATATGTGCCGTTACTGAGATGCCAGTATTAGGTTGCGACGCACCACTTGGTGTTTACTGTAACCTTTGGAGCTTCATATTGACGATGAAACACAGAAATTGCATCGGGATTGAATATAGTAGGCACA
This sequence comes from Schistocerca cancellata, assembly GCF_023864275.1. Taxonomy (NCBI): domain Eukaryota; kingdom Metazoa; phylum Arthropoda; class Insecta; order Orthoptera; family Acrididae; genus Schistocerca; species Schistocerca cancellata. Next base: position 464,295,265 of record NC_064634.1, on the reverse strand, counting down.
ATGCCGACTTACGTCCAGGGGGAGTAATGCTTCAAACAGTCTGTATAAGTGCTGCTACTGAGAGGCCAGTATTAGATTGCGATGCACCACTGTGTGTTTACTTTAACCCCTCGAGCTTCATATTGACGATGAAACACAGAAATTGCATCGGGATTGTATATTGTAGGCACAATGCCGACTTACGTCCAGGGGGAGTAATGCTTCCAACAGTCTGTATAGGTGCCGTTCCTGAGAGGCCAGTATTAGATTCCGACGCACCAGTGGATGTTTACTGTAACCCTTGGAGCGTCATATTGACGATGAAACACAGAAATTGCATCGGGATTGAATAAAGTAGGATCATGCCGACTTACGTCCAGGGGGAGTAATGCTTCAAACATTCTGTATATGTGCCGTTACTGAGATTCCAGTATTAGGTTGCGACGTACCACTGGGTGTTTACTGTAACCCTTGGAGCTTCATATTGACGATGAAACCATAAAAATTGCATCGTGATTGAATATAGTAGGCACAATGCCGACTTACGTCCAGGGGGAGTATTGCTTCAAACAGTCTGTATATGTGCCGTTACTGAGAGGCCAGTACTAGATAGTGACGCACCACTGGGTGTCTACTGTAACCCTTGGAGCTTCATATTGACGATGAAACACAGAAATTGCATCGGGATTGAATATTGTAGGCACAATGCCGACTTACGTCCAGGGGGAGTATTGCTTCAAACAGTCTGTATATGTGCCGTTACTGAGAGGCCAGTATTAGGTTGCGACGCACCAGTGGATATTTACTGTAACCCTTGGAGCTTCATATTGTCGATGAAACACAGAAATAGCATCGTTATTGAATATAGTAAGCCCAATGCCGACTTACGTCCAATGGGAGTAATGCTTCAAACAGTCTGTGTATGTGCCGTTACTGAGAGGCCAGTACTAGATAGTGACGCACCACTGGGTGTCTACTGTAACCCTTGGAGCTTCATATTGACGATGAAACACAGAAATTGCATCGGGATTGAATATTGTAGGCACAATGCCGACTTACGTCCAGGGGGTGTAATGCATCAAACAGTCTGCATACGTGCCGTTCCTGAGAGGCCAGTATTAGATTACGACGCACCAGTGGATGTTTACTGTAACCCTTGGAGCTTCATATTGACGATGAACTTCAAAAATTGCATCGGGATTGAATATAGTAGGATAAATGCCGACTTTCGTCCAGGGGGAGTAATGCTTCAATCAGTCTGTATATGTGCCGTCACTGTGAGGCCAGTATTAGAATGCGATGCACCACTGGGTGTTTACTGTAACCCTTGGAGCTTCATATTGACGATGAAACACAGAAATTGCATTGGCATTGAATATAGTAGGCACAATGCCGACTTACGTCCAGGGGGAGTAATGCTTCAAACAGTCTGTATATGTGCCGTTACTGAGAGGCCAGTATTAGTTTGTGACGCACCACTGGGTGTTTACTGTAACCCTTGGAGCTTCCTATTGACGATGAAATACAGAAATTGCATCGGGATTGAATATAGTAGGCACAATGCCGACTTACGTCCAGGGGGAGTATTGCTTCAAACAGTCTGTATATGTGCCGTTACTGAGAGGCCAGTATTAGGTTGCGACGCACCAGTGGATATTTACTGTAACCCTTGGAGCTTCATATTGACGATGAAACACAGAAATTGCATCGGTATTGAATAAAGTAGGATCATGCCAAATTAGGTCCTGGGGGAGTAATGCTTCAAAAAGTCTGTATATGTGCCGTTACTGAGAGGCCAGTATTAGGTTACGACGTACCACTGGTTGTTTACTGTAACCCTTGGAGCTTCATATTGACGATGAAACACAGATATTGCATCGGGATGAATATAGTAGGCACAATGCCGACTTACGTGCAGGGAGAGTAATGCTTCAAACAGTCTGTATATGTGCCGTTACTGAGAGGCCAGTATTAGATTGCGACGCACCACTGGGTGATTACTGTAACCCTTGGAGCTTCATATTGACGATAAAACACAGAAATTGCATCGGGATTGAATATAGTAGGCACAATGCCGACTTACGTCCAGGGGGAGTAATGCTTCAAACAGTCTGTATATGTGCCGTTACTGAGAGGGCAGTATTAGATTCCGACGCACCACTGGGTGTTTACTGTAACCCTTGGAGCTTCATATTGACGATGAAACACAGAAATTGCATCGGGATTGAATATAGTAGGCACATTGCCGACTTACGTCCAGGGGGATTAATGCCTCAAACAGTCTGCATAAATGCCGTTCCTGAGAGGCCAGTATTAAATTCCGACACACGAGTGGAAGTTTACTGTAACACTTGGAGCTTCATATTGACGATGAAACACAGAAATTGCATCGGGATTAAATAACGTAGGCACAATGCCGACTTACGTATAGGGGGAGTAATGCTTCAAACAGTCTGTATATGTGCCGTTCCTGAGAGGCCAGTATTAGATTCCGACGAACCAGTGGATGTTTACTGTAACCAATAGAGCATCATCTTGACGATGAAACACAGAAATTGCATCAGGATTGAATAAAGTAGGCACAATGCCGACTTACGTCCTGGGGCAATTAAAGCTTCAAACAGATGTATATGTGCCGTTATAGAGAGGCCAGTATTAGTTTGCGTCGCACCAGTGGATGTTTACTGTAACCCTTGGAGCGTCATATTGACGATGAAACACAGAAATTGCATCGGGAATGAATAAAGTAGGCACATTGCCGACTTACGACCAGGGGGAGTAATGCTACAAACAGTCTCTATATGTGCTGTTACTGAGAGGCCAGTATTAGGTTGCGACGCACCACTGGGTGTTTACTGTAACGGTTGGAGCATCATATTGACGATGAAACACAGAAATTGCATCGGGATTGAATATAGTAGGCACAATGCCGACTTACGTCCAAAGGGAGTAATGCTTCAAACAGTCTGTATATGTGTCGTTACTGAGAGGCCAGTATTAGATTGAGACGCACCACTGGGTGATTACTGTAGCCCTTGGAGCTTCATATTGACGATGAAACACAGAAATGGCATCGGGATTGAATATAGTAGGCACAATGCCGACTTATGCCCAAAGGGAGAAATGCTTCAAACAGTCTGTATATGTGTCGTTACTGAGAGGCCAGTATTAGATTCCGACGCACCATTGGATGATTACTGTAACCCTTGGAGCTTCATATTGACGATGAAATTCAAAAATTGCAGCGGGATTGAATATAGTGGAATCAATGCCCACTTTCGGCCAGGGGGAGTAATGCATCAAATAGTCTGTATATGTGCCGTTGCTGAGAGGCCAGTATTAGATTGCGATGCACCACTGGGTGTTTACTGTAACCCATGGAGCTTCATATTGACGATGAAACACAGAAATTGCACGGCATTGAATATAGTAGGCACAATGCCGACTTACGTCCAGGGGGAGTAATGCTTCAAACAGTCTGCATATGTGCCGTAACTGAGACGCCAGTATTAGGTTGCGACGCACTACTGGGTGTTTACTGTAACCCTTGGAGCTTCCTATTGACGATGAAATACTGATATTGCATCGGGATTGAATATAGTAGGGACAATGCCGACTTATGTCCAGGGGGAGTAATGCTTCAAACAGTCTGTATATGTGCCGTTACTGAGAGGCCAGTATTAGGTTGCGACGTACCACTGGGTGTTTACTGTAACCCTTGGAGCTTCCTATTGACGATGAAACACAGAAATTGCGTCGGGATTGAATATAGTAGGCACAATGCCGACTTACGTCCAGGGAGAGTAATGCTTCAAACATTCTGTATATGAGCCGTTACTGAGTAGCCAGTATTAGATTGCGACGCACCACTGGGTGTTTACTGTAACGCTTGGGGCTTCATATTGATGATGAAACACAGTAATTGCATCGGGATTGAATATAGTAGGCACAATGCCGACTTACGTCCAAAGGGAGTAATGCTTCAAACAGTCTGTATATGTGTCGTTACTGAGAGGCCAGTATTAGATTGAGACACATCACGGGTTGTTTACTGTAACCCATGGAGCTTCATATTGACGATGAAACACAGAAATTGCATCGGGATTGAATATAGTAGGCACAAGGCCGACTTACGTCCAGGGGGAGTAATGCTTCAAACAGTCTGTATATTTGCCGTTACTGAAATTCCAGTATTACATTGCGACGCAACACTGAGTGTTTACTGTAACCCTTGGAGCTTCATATTGTCGATGAAACACAGAAATTGCATCGTTATTGAATATAGTAGGCACAATGCCGACATACGTACAATGGGAGTAATGCTTCAAACAGTCTGTGTATGTGCCATTACTGAGAGGCCAGTATTAGATAGTGACGCACCACTGGGTGTTTACTGTAACCCTTGGAGCTTCATATTGACGATGAAACACAGAAATTGCATCGTTATTGAATATAGTAGGCACTATGCCGACTTACGTCCAGGGGGAGTAATGCATCAAACAGTCTGCATACGTGCCGTTCCTGAGGGCCAGTATTAGATTCCGACGCACCAGTGGATGTTTACTGTAACCCTTGGAGCTTCATATTGACGATGAAATTTAAAAATTGCATCGGGATTGAATATAGTAGAATCAATGCCGACTTTCGTCCAAGGGGAGCAATGCTTCAATCAGTCTGTATATGTGCCGTCACTGTGAGGCCAGTATTAGATTGCGATGCACCACTGGGTGTTTACTGTAACCCCTTGGAGCTTCATATTGACGATGAAACACAGAAATTGCATCGGCATTGAATATAGTAGGCACAATGCCGACATACGTCCAGGGACAGTAATGCTTCAAACAGTCTGTATATGAGCCGTTACTGAGAGGCCCGTGTTAGATTGCGACGCACAACTGGGTGATTACTGTAACCCTTGGAGCTTCATATTGACGATCAAACACAGAAATTGCATCGGGATTGAATATAGTAGGCACAATGCCGACTTACGACCAGGGTGAGTAATGCTTCAAACAGTCTGTATATGTGCCGTTACTGAGAGGCCAGTATTAGGTTGCGACGCACCACTGGGTGTTTACTGTAACCCTTGGAGCTTCATATTGACGATGAAACACAGAAATTGCATCGGGATTGAATATAGTAGGCACAATGCCGACTTGCGTCCAGGGGGAGTAATGCTTCAAACAGTCTCTATACGTGCCGTTCCAGAGAGGCCAGTATTAGATTCCGACGCACCAGTGGGTGTTTACTGTAACCCTTGGAGCGTCATATTGACGATGAAACACAGAAATTGCATCGGGATTGAATAAAGTAGGATCATGCCGACTTACGTCCAGGGGGAGTAATGCTTCAAACATTCTGTATATGTGCCGTTACTGAGATTCCAGTATTAGGTTGCGACGTACCACTGGGTGTTTACTGTAACCCTTGGAGCTTCATATTGACGATGACACATAAAAATTGCATCGGGATTGAATATAGTAGGCACAATGCCGACTTACGTCCAGGGGGAGTAATGCTTCAAACAGTCTGTATATGTGCCGTTACTGAGAGGCCAGTATTAGGTTGCGACGTACCATTGGGTGATTACTGTACCCTTGGAGCTTCATATTGACGATGAAACACAGAAATTGCATCGGGATTGAATAACGTAGGCACAATGCCGACTTACGTCCAGAGGCAATTAAAGCTTCAAACAGCTGTATATGTCCTGTTACTGAGAGGCCAGTATTAGATTGCGACGCACCACTGGGTTTTTACTGTAACGCTTGGAGCTTCATATTGACGATGAAACACAGAAATTGCATCGGGATGGAATATAGTAGGCACAATGCCGACTTACGTCCAGGGGGAGGAATGCTTCAAACTGTCTGTGTATGTGCCGTTACTGAGAGGCCAGTATTAGATAGTGACGCACCACTGGGTGTTTACTGTAACCCTTGCAGCTTCACATTGACGATGAAACACAGAAATTGCATCGGGATTGAATAACGTAAGCACAATGCCGACTTACGTATAGGGTGAGTAATGCTTCAAACAGTCGGTATATGTGCCGTTCCTGAGAGGCCAGTATTAGATTCCGACGAACCAGTGGATCTTTACTGTAACCAATGGAGCATCATCTTGACGATGAAACACAGAAATTGCATCGGGATTGAATGAAGTAGGCACAATGCCGACTTACGTCCAGGGGCAATTAAAGCTTCAAACAGCTGTATATGTGCCGTTATTGAGAGGCCAGTATTAGATTGCGACGCACCACTGGGTGTTTACTGTAACCCTTGGATCTCCATATTGACGAAGAAACACAGAAATTGCATCGGGAATAAATAAAGTAGGCACATTGCCGACTTACGACCAGGGGGAGTAATGCTTCAAACAGTCTGTATATGTGCTGTTACTGAGAGGCCAGTATTAGGTTGCGATGCACCACTGGGTTTTTACTGTAACGCTTGGAGCTTCATATATACGATGAAACACAGATATTGCATCGGGATTGAATATAGTAGGCACAATGCTGATTTACGTCAAAAAGGGAGTAATGCTTCAAACAGTCTGTATATGTGTCGTTACTGAGAGGCCAGTATTAGATTGAGACGCACCACTGGGTGTTTACTGTAACCCTTGGAGCTTCATATTGACGATGAAACACAGAAATTGCATCGGGATGGAATATAGTAGGCACAATGCCGACTTACGTCCAGGGGGAGTAATGCTTCAAACTGTCTGTGTATGTGCCGTTACTGAGAGGCCAGTATTAGATAGTGACGCACCACTGGGTGTTTACTGTAACCCTTGCAGCTTCATATTGACGATGAAACACAGAAATTGCATCGTTATTGAATATAGTAGGCACAATGCCGACTTACGTCCAGGGGGAGTAATGCTTCAAACAGTCTGCATACGTACCGTTCCTGAGAGGCCAGTACTAGATTCCGACGCACCATTGGATGTTTACTGTAACCCTTGTAGCTTCATATTGACGATGAAATTAAAAATTGCATCGGGATTGAATATAGTAGGATCAATGCCGACTTTCGACCAGGGGGAGTAATGCTTCAATCAGTCTGTATATGTGCCGTTGCTGAGAGGCCAGTATTAGATTGCGATGCACCACTGGGTGTTTACTGTGACCCTTGGAGCTTCATATTGACGATGAAACACAGAAATTGCACGGCATTGAATATAGTAGGCACAATGCCGACTTACGTCCAGGGGGAGTAATGCTTCATACAGTCTGTATATGTGCCGTTACTGAGAGGCCAGAATTAGGTTGCGACGCACCACTGGGTGTTTACTGTAACCCTTGGAGCTTCCTATTGACGATGAAATACAGAAATTGCATCGGCATTAAATATAGTAGGGACAATGCCGACTTACGTCCAGGGGGAGTAATGCTTCAAACAGTCTGTATATGTGCCGTTACTGAGAGGCCAGTATTAGGTTGCGACGCACTACTGGGTGTTTACTGTAACCCTTGGAGCTAACTATTGACGATGGAATACAGAAATTGCATCGGGATTGAATATAGTAGGGACAATGCCGACTTACGTCCAGGGGGAGTAATGCTTCAAACAGTATGTATATGTGCCGTTACTGAGAGGCCAGTATTAGGTTGCGACGTACCACTGGGTGTTTACTGTAACCCTTGGAGCTTCCTATTGACGATGAAACACAGAAATTGCATCGTGATTGAATATAGTAGGCACAATGCCGACTTAAGCCCAGGGAGAGTAATGCTTCAAACATTCTGTATATGAGCCGTTACTGAGAGGCCAGTATTAGATTGCGACGCACCACTGTGTGTTTACTGTAACGCTTGACGCTTCATATTGATGATGAAACACAGTAATTGCATCGAGATTGAATATAGTAGGCACAATGCCGACTTACGTCCAAAGGGAGTAATGCTTCAAACAGTCTGTATATGTGTCGTTACTGAGAGGCCAGTATTAGATTGAGACGCACCACGGGTTGTTTACTGTAACCCTTGGAGCTTCATATTGACGATGAAACACAGAAATTGCATTGAGATTGAATATAGCAGGCACAATGCCGACTTACGTCCAGGGGGAGTAATGCTTCAAACAGTCTGTATATGTGCCGTTACTGAAATTCCAGTATTACATTGCGACGCACCACTGAGTGTTTACTGTAACCCTTGGAGCTTCATATTGACGATCAAACACAGAAATAGCATCGGGATTGAATATAGTAGGCACAATGCCGACTTACGACCAGGGTGAGTAATGCTTCAAACAGTCTGTATATGTGCCGTTACTGAGAGGCCAGTATTAGGTTGCGACGCACCACTGGGTGTTTACTGTAACCCTTGGAGCTTCATATTGACGATGAAACACAGAAATTGCATCGGGATTGAATATAGTAGGCACAATGCCGACTTGCGTCCAGGGGGAGTAATGCTTCAAACAGTCTCTATACGTGCCGTTCCAGAGAGGCCAGTATTAGATTCCGACGCACCAGTGGGTGTTTACTGTAACCCTTGGAGCGTCATATTGACGATGAAACACAGAAATTGCATCGGGATTGAATAAAGTAGGATCATGCCGACTTACGTCCAGGGGGAGTAATGCTTCAAACATTCTGTATATGTGCCGTTACTGAGATTCCAGTATTAGGTTGCGACGTACCTCTGGGTGTTTACTGTAATCCTTGGAGCTTCATATTGACGATGAAAAATAAAAATTGCATCGGGATTGAATATAGTAGGCACAATGCCGACTTACGTCCAGGGGGAGTAATGCTTCAAACAGTCTGTATATGTGCCGTTACTGAGAGGCCAGTATTAGGTTGCGACGTACCATTGGGTGATTACTGTACCCTTGGAGCTTCATATTGACGATGAAACACAGAAATTGCATCGGGATTGAATAACGTAGGCACAATGCCGACTTACGTCCAGAGGCAATTAAAGCTTCAAACAGCTGTATATGTGCCGTTACTGAAAGGCCAGTATTAGATTGCGACGCACCACTGGGTTTTTACTGTAACGCTTGGAGCTTCATATTATCGATGAAACACAGAAATTGCATCGGGATGGAATATAGTAGGCACAATGCCGACTTACGTCCAGGGGGAGGAATGCTTCAAACTGTCTGTGTATGTGCCGTTACTGAGAGGCCAGTATTAGATAGTGACGCACCACTGGGTGTTTACTGTAACCCTTGCAGCTTCACATTGACGATGAAACACAGAAATTGCATCGGGATTGAATAACGTAAGCACAATGCCGACTTACGTATAGGGTGAGTAATGCTTCAAACAGTCGGTATATGTGCCGTTCCTGAGAGGCCAGTATTAGATTCCGACGAGCCAGTGGATCTTTACTGTAACCAATGGAGCATCATCTTGACGATGAAACACAGAAATTGCATCGGGATTGAATGAAGTAGGCACAATGCCGACTTACGTCCAGGGGCAATTAAAGCTTCAAACAGCTGTATATGTGCCGTTATTGAGAGGCCAGTATTAGATTGCGACGCACCACTGCGTGTTTACTGTAACCCTTGGATCTCCATATTGACGAAGAAACACAGAAATTGCATCGGGAATAAATAAAGTAGGCACATTGCCGACTTACGACCAGGGGGAGTAATGCTTCAAACAGTCTGTATATGTGCTGTTACTGAGAGGCCAGTATTAGGTTGCGATGCACCACTGGGTTTTTACTGTAACGCTTGGAGCTTCATATATACGATGAAACTCAGAAATTGCATCGGGATTGAATATAGTAGGCACAATGCTGATTTACGTCAAAAAGGAAGTAATGCTTCAAACATTCTGTATATGTGTCGTTACTGAGAGGCCAGTATTAGATTGAGACGCACCACTGGGTGTTTACTGTAACCCTTGGAGCTTCATATTGACGATGAAACACAGAAATTGCATCGGGATGGAATATAGTAGGCACAATGCCGACTTACGTCCAGGGGGAGTAATGCTTCAAACTGTCTGTGTATGTGCCGTTACTGAGAGGCCAGTATTAGATAGTGACGCACCACTGGGTGTTTACTGTAACCCTTGCAGTTTCATATTGACGATGAAACACAGAAATTGCATCGTTATTGAATATAGTAGGCACAATGCCGACTTACGTCCAGGGGGAGTAATGCTTCAAACAGTCTGCATACGTACCGTTCCTGAGAGGCCAGTACTAGATTCCGACGCACCATTGGATGTTTACTGTAACCCTTGTAGCTTCATATTGACGATGAAATTAAAAATTGCATCGGGATTGAATATAGTAGGATCAATGCCGACTTTCGACCAGGGGGAGTAATGCTTCAATCAGTCTGTATATGTGCCGTTGCTGAGAGGCCAGTATTAGATTGCGATGCACCACTGGGTGTTTACTGTGACCCTTGGAGCTTCATATTGACGATGAAACACAGAAATTGCACGGCATTGAATATAGTAGGCACAATGCCGACTTACGTCCAGGGGGAGTAATGCTTCAAACAGTCTGTATATATGCCGTTACTGAGAGGCCAGTATTAGGTTGCGACGCACCACTGGGTGTTTACTGTAACCCTTGGAGCTTCCTATTGACGATGAAATACAGAAATTGCATCGGGATTTAATATAGTAGGGACAATGCCGACTTACGTCCAGGGGGAGTAATGCTTCAAACAGTCTGTATATGTGCCGTTACTGAGAGGCCAGTATTAGGTTGCGACGCACTACTGGGTGTTTACTGTAACCCTTGGAGCTAACTATTGACGATGAAATACAGAAATTGCATCGGGATTGAATATAGTAGGGACAATGCCGACTTACGTCCAGGGGGAGTAATGCTTCAAACAGTATGTATATGTGCCGTTACTGAGAGGCCAGTATTAGGTTGCGACGTACCACTGGGTGTTTACTGTAAACCTTGGAGCTTCCTATTGACGATGAAACACAGAAATTGCATCGTGATTGAATATAGTAGGCACAATGCCGACTTAAGCCCAGGGAGAGTAATGCTTCAAACATTCTGTATATGAGCCGTTACTGAGAGGCCAGTATTAGATTGCGACGCACCACTGTGTGTTTACTGTAACGCTTGGAGCTTCATATTGATGATGAAACACAGTAATTGCATCGGGATTGAATATAGTAGGCACAATGCCGATTTACGTCCAAAAGGAGTAATGCTTCAAACAGTCTGTATATGTGTCGTTACTGAGAGGCCAGTATTAGATTGAGACGCACCACGGGTTGTTTACTGTAACCCTTGGAGCTTCATATTGACGATGAAACACAGAAATTGCATCGAGATTGAATATAGCAGGCACAATGCCGACTTACGTCCAGGGGGAGTAATGCTTCAAACAGTCTGTATATGTGCCGTTACTGAAATTCCAGTATTACATTGCGACGCACCACTGAGTGTTTACTGTAACCCTTGGAGCTTCATATTGTCGATGAAACACAGAAATTGCATCGTTATTGAATATAGTAGGCACAATGCCGACTTACGTCCTGGGGGAGTAATGCATCAAACAGTCTGCATACGTGCCGTTCCTGAGGGCCAGTATTAGATTCCGACGCACCAGTGGATGTTTACTGTAACCCTTGGAGCTTCATACTGACGATGAAATTTAAAAATTGCATCGGGATTGAATATTGTAGAATCAATGCCGACTTTCGTCCAGGGGGAGTAATGCTTCAATCAGTCTGTATATGTGCCGTCACTGTGAGGCCAGTATTAGATTGCGATGCACCACTGGGTGTTTACTGTAACCCTTGGAGCTTCATATTGACGATGAAACACAGAAATTGCATCGGCATTGAATATAGTAGGCACAATGCCGACTTACGTCGAGGGTGAGTAATGCTTCAAACAGTCTGTATATGTGCCGTTACTGAGAGGCCAGTATTATGTTGCGTCGCACCACTGGGTGTTTACTGTAACCCTTGGAGCTTCCTATTGACGATGAAATACAGAAATTGCATCGGGATTTAATATAGTAGGCACAATGCCGACTTACGTCCAGGGGGAGTATTGCTTCAAACAGTCTGTATATGTGCCATTACTGAGAGGCCAGTATTAGGTTGCGACGCACCAGTGGATGTTTGCTGTAACCCTTGGATCTTCATATTGACGATGAAACACAGAAATTGCATCGTTATTGAATATAGTAGGCACAATGCCGACTTACGTCCAGGGGGAGTAATGCTTCAAACAGTCTGCATACGTACCGTTCTTGAGAGGCCAGTATTAGATTCCGACGCACCATTGGATGTTTACTGTAACCCTTGTAGCTTCATATTGACGATGAAATTAAAAATTGCATCGGGATTGATTATAGTAGGATCAATGCCGACTTTCGACCAGGGGGAGTAATGCTTCAATCAGTCTGTATATGTGCCGTTGCTGAGAGGCCAGTATTAGATTGCGATGCACCACTGGGTGTTTACTGTAACCCTTGGAGCTTCATATTGACGATGAAACACAGAAATTGCACGGCATTGAATATAGTAGGCACAATGCCGACTTACGTATAGGGTGAGTAATGCTTCAAACAGTCTGTATATGTGCCGTTCCCGAGAGGCCAGTATTAGATTCCGACGAACCAGTAGATCTCTACCGTAACCAATGGAGCATCATCTTGACGATGAAACACAGAAATTGCATCGGGATTGAATAAAGTAGGCACAATGCCGACTTACGTCCAGGGGCAATTAAAGCTTCAAACAGCTGTATATGTGCCGTCATTGAGAGGACAGTATTACATTGCGTCGCACCACTGGGTGTTTACTGTAACCCTTGGATCTTCATATTGACGATGAAACACAGAAATTGCATCGGGAATGAATAAAGTAGGCACATTGCCGACTTATGGCCAGGGGGAGTAATGCTTCAAACTGTCTGTATATGTGCTGTTACTGAGAGGCCAGTATTAGGTTGCGACGCACCACTGGGTTTTTACTGTAACGCTTGGAGCTTCATATTGACGATGAAACACAGAAATTGCATCGGGATTGAATATAGTAGGCACAATGCCGACTTACGTCCAAAGGGAGTAATGCTTCAAACAGTCTGTATATGTGTCGTTACTGAGAGGCCAGTATTAGATTGAGACGGACCACTGGGTGTTTACAGTAACCCTTGGAACTTCATATTGACGATGAAACACAGAAATTGCATCGGGATTGAATATAGTAGGCACAATGCCGTCTTGCGTCCAGGGGGAGTAATGCTTCAAACAGTCTGTATACGTGCCGTTCCTGAGAGGCCAGTATTAGATTCCGACGCACCAGAGAATGTTTACTGTAACCCTTGGAGCGTTATATTGACGATGAAACACAGAAATTGCATCGGGATTGAATAAAGTAGGATCATGCCGACTTACGTCCAGGGGGAGTAATGCTTCAAACATTCTGTATATGTGCCGTTACTGAGATTCCAGTATTAGGTTGCGACGTACCACTGGGTGTTTACTGTAACCCTTGGAGCTTCATATTGACGATGAAACATAAAAATTGCATCGGGATTGAATATCGTAGGCACAATGCCGACTTACGTCCAGGGGGAGTAATGCTTCAAACAGTCTGCATAAATGCCGTTCCTGAGAGGCCAGTATTAAATTCCGACACACCAGTGGTTGTTTACTGTAACCCTTGGAGCTTCATATTGACGATGAAACACAGAAATTGCATCGGGATTGAATAACGTAGGCACAATGCCGACTTACGTATAGGGTGAGTAATGCTTCAAACAGTCTGTATATGTGCCGTTCCTGAGAGGCCAGTATTAGATTCCGACGAACCAGTAGATCTTTACTGTAACCAATGGAGCATCATCTTGACGATGAAACACAGAAATTGCATCGGGATTGAATAAAGTAGGCACAATGCCGACTTACGTCCAGGGGCAATTAATGCTTCAAACAGCTGTATATGTGCCGTTATTGAGAGGACAGTATTACATTGCGCGCACCACTGGGTGTTTACTGTAACCCTTGGATCTTCATATTGACGATGAAACACAGAAATTGCATCGGGAATGAATAAAGTAGGCACATTGCCGACTTATGGCCAGGGGGAGTAATGCTTCAAACTGTCTGTATATGTGCTGTTACTGAGAGGCCAGTATTAGGTTGCGACGCACCACTGGCTTTTTACTGTTACGCTTGGAGCTTCATATTGGCGATGAAACACAGAAATTGCATCGGGATTGAATATAGTAGGCACAATGCCGACTTACGTCCAAAGGGAGTAATGCTTCAAACAGTCTGCATAAATGCCGTTCCTGAGAGGCCAGTATTAGATTCCGACGAACCAGTAGATCTTTACTGTAACCAATGGAGCATCATCTTGACGATGAAACACAGAAATTGCATCGGGATTGAATATAGTAGGCACAATGCCGACTTGCGTCCAGGGGGAGTAATGCTTCAAACAGTCTGTATACGTGCCGTTCCTGAGAGGCCAGTATTAGATTCCGACGTACCAGTGGATGTTTACTGTAACCCTTGGAGCGTTATATTGACGATGAAACACAGAAATTGCATCGGGATTGAATAAAGTAAGATCATGCCGACTTACGTCCAGGGGGAGTAATGCTTCAAACTGTCTGTGTATGTGTCGTTACTGAGAGGCCAGTATTAGATTGAGACGCACCACTGGGTGTTTACTGTAACCCTTGGATCTTCATATTGACGATGAAACACAGAAATTGCATCGTTATTGAATATAGTAGGCACAATGCCGACTTACGTCCAGGGGGCGTAATGCTTCAAACAGTCTGCATACGTACCGTTCCTGAGAGGCCAGTATTAGATTCCGACGCACCATTGGATGTTTACTGTACCCCTTGTAGCTTCATATTGACGATGAAATTAAAAATTGCATCGGGATTGAATATGGTAGGATCAATGCCGACTTTCGACCAGGGGGAGTAATGCTCCAATCAGTCTGTATATGTGCCGTTGCTGAGAGACCAGTATTAGATTGCGATGCACCACTGGGTGTATACTGTAACCCTTGGAGCTTCATATTGACGATGAAACACAGAAATTGCACGGCATTGAATATAGTAGGCACAATGCCGACTTACGGCCAGGGGGAGTAATGCTTCAAACAGTCTGTATATGTGCTGTTACTGAGAGGCCAGTATTAGGTTGCGACGCACCACTGGGTTTTTACTGTAACGCTTGGAGCTTCATATTGACGATGAAACACAGATATTGCATCGGGATTGAATATAGTAGGCACAATGCCGACTTACGTCCAAAGGGAGTAATGCTTCAAACAGTCTGTATATGTGCCGTTACTGAGAGGCCAGTATTAGATTGAGACGTACCACTGGGTGTTTACTATAACCCTTGGAACTTCATATTGACGATGAAACACAGAAATTGCATCGGGATTGAATATAGTAGGCACAATGCCGACTTACGTCCAAAGGGAGTAATGCTTCAAACAGTCTGTATATGTGTCGTTACTGAGAGGCCAGTATTAGATAGTGACGCACCACTGGGTGTTTACTGTAACCCTTGGAACTTCATATTGACGATGAAACACAGAAATTGCATCGGGATTGAATACCGTAGGCACAATGCCGACTTACGTATAGGGTGAGAAATGCTTCAAACAGTCTGTATATGTGCCGTTCCTGAGAGGCCAGTATTAGATTCCGACGAACCAGTGGATCTTTACTGTAACCAATGGAGCATCATCTTGACGATGAAACACAGAAATTGCATCGGGATTGAATAAAGTAGGCTCAATGCCGACTTACGTCCAGGGGCAATTAAAGCTTCAAACAGCTGTATATGTGCCGTTATTGAGAGGACAGTATTACATTGCGACGCACCACTGGGTTTTTACTGTAACTCTTGGATCTTCATATTGACGATGAAACACAGAAATTGCATCGGGAATGAATAAAGTAGGCACATTGCCGACTTACGGCCAGGGGGAGTAATGCTTCAAACAGTCTGTATATGTGCTGTTACTGAGAGGCCAGTATTAGGTTGCGACGCACCACTGGGTTTTTACTGTAACGCTTGGAGCTTCATATTGACGATGAAACACAGAAATTGCATCGGGATTGAATATAGTAGGCACAATGCCGACTTACGTCCAAAGGGAGTAATGCTTCAAACAGTCTGTATATGTGTCGTTACTGAGAGGCCAGTATTAGATAGTGACGCACCACTGGGTGTTTACTGAAACCCTTGGATCTTCATATTGACGATGAAACACAGAAATTGCATCGTTATTGAATATAGTAGGCACAATGCCGACTTACGTCCAGGGGGAGTAATGCTTCAAACAGTCTGCATACGTAATGTTCCTGAGAGGCCAGTATTAGATTCCGACGCACCATTGGATGTTTACGGTAACCCTTGTAGCTTCATATTGACGATGAAATTAAAAATTGCATCGGGATTGAATATAGTAGGACAAATGCCGACTTTCGACCAGGGGGAGTAATGCTTCAATCAGTCTGTATATGTGCCGTTGCTGAGACGCCAGTATTAGATTGCGATGCACCACTGGGTGATTACTGTGACCCTAGGAGCTTCATATTGACGTTGAAACACAGAAATTGCATGGGGATTGATTATAGTAGGCACAATGCAGACTTACGTCCAGGGGGAGTAATGCTTCAAACAGTCTGTATATGTGCCGTTACTGAGAGCCTAGTATTAGGTTCCGACGCACCACTGGGTGTTTACTGTAACCCTTGGAGCATCATATTGACGATGAAACACAGAAATTGAATCGGGATTGAATATAGTAGGCACAATGCCGACTTGCGTCCAGGGGGAGTAATGCTTCAAACAGTCTGTATACGTGCCGTTCCTGAGAGGCCAGTATTAGATTCCGACGCACCAGTGGATGTTTACTGTAACCCTTGGAGCGTCATATTGACGATGAAACACAGAAATTGCATCGGGATTGAATAAAGTAGGATCATGCCGACTTACGTCCAGGGGGAGTAATGCTTCAAACATTCTGTATATGTGCCGTTACTGTTCTTCCAGTATTAGGTTGCGACGTACCACTGGGTGTTTACTGTAACCCTTGGAGCTTCATATTGACGATGAAACATAAAAATTGCATCGGGATTGAATATAGTAGGCACAATGCCGACTTACGTCCAGGGGGAGTAATGCTTCAAACAGTCTGCATAAATGCCGTTCCTGAGAGGCCAGTATTAAATTCCGACACTCCAGTGGTTGTTTACTGTAACCCTTGGAGCTTCATATTGACGATGAAACACAGAAATTGCATCGGGATTGAATAACGTTGGCACAATGCCGACTTACGTATAGGGTGAGTAATGCTTCGAACAGTCTGTATTTGAGCCGTTCCTGAGAGGCCAGTATTAGATTCCGACGAACCAGTGGATCTTTACTGTACCCAATGGAGCATCATTGTGACGATGAAACACAGAAATTGCATCGGGATTGAATAAAGTAGGCACAATGCCGACTTACGTCCAGGGGCAATTAAAGCTTCAAACAGCTGTATATGTGCCGTTATTGAGAGGCCAGTATTAGATTGCAACGCACCACTGGGTGTTTACTGTAACCCTTGGAACTTCATATTGACGATGAAACACAGAAATTGCATCGGGATTGAATATAGTAGGCACAATGCCGACTTACGTCCAAAGGGAGTAATGCTTCAAACAGTCTGTATATGTGTCGTTACTGAGAGGCCAGTATTAGATAGTGACGCACCACTGGGTGTTTACTGTAACCCTTGGAGCTTCATATTGACGATGAAACACAGAAATTGCATCGTTATTGAATATAGTAGGCACAATGCCGACTTACTTCCAGGGGGAGTAATGCTTCAAACAGTCTGCATACGTACCGTTCCTGAGAGGCCAGTATTAGATTCCGACGCACCATTTGATGTTTACTGTAACCCTTGTAGCTTCATATTGACGATGAAATTAAAAATTGCATCGGGATTGAATATAGTAGGATCAATGCCGACTTTCGACCAGTGGGAGTAATGCTTCAATCAGTCTGTATATGTGCCGTTGCTGAGAGGCCAGTATTAGATTGCGATGCACCACTGGGTGTTTACTGTAACCCTTGGAGCTTCATATTGACGATGAAACACAGAAATTGCACGGCATTGAATATAGTAGGCACAATGCCGACTTACGTACAGGGGGAGTAATGCTTCAAACAGTCTGTATATGTGCCGTTACTGAGAGCCCTGTATTAGCTTGCGACGCACCACTGGGTGTTTACTGTAACCCTTGGAGCTTCCTATTGACAATGAAATACAGAAATTGCATCGGGATTGAATATAGTAGGGACAATGCCGACTTACGTCCAGGGGGAGTAATGCTTCAAACAGTCTGTATATGTGCCGTTACTGAGAGGCCAGTATTAGGTTGCGACGCACCACTGGATGTTTACTGTAACCCTTGGAGCTTCATATTGACGATGAAACACAGAAATTACATATGGATTGAATAAAGTAGGATCATGCCGAATTACGTCCAGGGGGAGTAAAGCTTCAAACAGTCTGTATATGTGCCGTTACTGAGAGGTCAGTATTAGGTTGCGACGTACCACTGGGTGTTTACTGTAACCCTTGGAGCTTCATATTGACGATGAAACACAGAAATTGCATCGGGATTGAATATAGTAGGCACAATGCCGACTTACGTCCAGGGAGAGTAATGCTTCAAACAGTCTGTATATGAGCCTTTACTGAGAGGCCAGTATTAGATTGCGACGCACAACTGGGTGTTTACTGTAACGCTTGGAGCTTCATATTGATGATAAAACACAGTAATTGCATCGGGATTGAATATAGTAGGCACAATGCCGACTTACGTCCAAAGGGAGTAATGCTTCAAACACTCTGAATATGTGTCGTTACTGAGAGACCAGTATTAGATTGAGACGCACCACTGGTTGTTTACTGTAACCCTTGGAGCTTCATATTGACGGTGAAACACAGAAATTGCATCGGGATTGAATATAGTAGGCACAATGCCGACTTACGTCCAGGGGTAGTAATGCTTCAAACAGTCTGTATATGTTCCGTTACTGAAATTCCAGTATTACATTGCGACGCACCACTGAGTGTTTACTGTAACCCGTGAAGCTTCATATTGTCAATGAAACACAGAAATTGCGTCGTTATTGAATATAGTAGGCACAATGCCGACTTACGTCCAATGGGAGTAATGCTTCAAACAGTCTGTGTATGTGCCGTTACTGAGAGGCCAGTATTAGATAGTGACGCACCACTGGGTGCTTACTGTAACCCTTGGAGCTTCGTATTGACGATGAAACACAGAAATTGCATCGTTATTGAATATAGTAGGCACAATGCCGACTTACGTCCAGGGGGAGTAATGCATCAAACAGTCTGCATACGTGCCGTTCCTGAGAGGCCAGTATTAGATTCCGACGCACCAGTGGATATTTGCTGTAACCCTTGGAGCTTCATATTGACGATGAAATTTAAAAATTGCATCGGGATTGAATATAGTAGAATCAAATCCGACTTTCGTCCAGGGGAAGTAATGCTTCAATCAGTCTGTATATGTGCCGTCACTGTGAGGCCAGTATTAGATTGCGATGAAACACTGGGTGTTTACTGTATCGCTTGGAGCTTCATATTGACGATGAAACACAGAATTTGCATCGGGATTGAATATAGTAGGCACAATGCCGACTTGCGTCCAGGGGGAGTAATGCTTCAAACAGTCTGTATACGTGCCGTTCCTGAGAGTTCAGTATTAGATTCCGACGCACCAGTGGATGTTGACTGTAACCCTTGGAGCGTCATATTGACGATGAAACACAGAAATTGCATCGGGATTGAATAAAGTAGGATCATGCCGACTTACGTCCAGGGGGAGTAATGCTTCAAACATTCTGTATATGTGCCGTTACTGAGGTACCAGGATTAGGTTGCGACGTACCACTGGGTGTTTACTGTAACCCTTGGAGCTTCATATTGACGATGAAACACAGAAATTGCACGGCATTGAATATAGTAGGCACAATGCCGACTTACGTCCAGGGGGAGTAATGCTTCAAACAGTCTGTATATGTGCCGTTACTGAGAGGCCAGTATTAGGTTGCGACGCACCACTGGGTGTTTACTGTAAACCTTGGAGCTTCCTATTGACGATGAAATACAGAAATTGCATCGGGATTGAATATAGTAGGGACAATGCCGACCTACGTCCAGGGGGAGTAATGCTTCAAACAGTCTGTATATGTGCCGTTACTGAGAGGCCAATATTAGGTTGCGACGCACCACTGGATCTTTACTGTAACCCTTGGAGCTTCATATTGACGATGAAAGACAGAAATTACATCGTGATTGAATAAAGTAGGATCATGCCGAATTACGTCCACGGGGAGTAATGCTTCAAACAGTCTGTATATGTGCCGTTACTGAGAGGTCAGTATTAGGTTGCGACGTACCACTGGGTGTTTACTGTAACCCTTGGAGCTTCATATTGACGATGAAACACAGAAATTGCATCGGGATTGAATATAGTATTCACAATGCCGACTTACGTCCAGGGAGAGTAATGCTTCAAACAGTCTGTATATGAGCCTTTACTGAGAGGCCAGTATTAAATTGCGACGCACAACTGGGTGTTTACTGTAACGCTTAGAGCTTCATATTGATGATAAAACACAGTAATTGCATCGGGATTGAATATAGTAGGCACAATGCCGACTTACGTCCAAAGGGAGTAATGCTTCAATCACTCTGAATATGTGTCGTTACTGAGAGGCCAGTATTAGATTGAGACGCACCACTGGTTGTTTACTGTAACCCTTGGAGCTTCATATTGACGATGAAACACAGAAATTGCATCGGGATTGAATATAGTAGGCACAATGCCGACTTACGTCCAGGGGTAGTAATGCTTCAAACAGTCTGTATATGTGCCGTTACTGAAATTCCAGTATTAAATTGCGACGCACCACTGAGTGTTTACTGTAACCCTTGGAGCTTCATATTGTCGATGAAACACAGAAATTGCGTCGTTATTGAATATAGTAGGCACAATGCCGACTTACGTCCAATTGGAGTAATGCTTCAAACAGTCTGTGTATGTGCCGTTACTGAGAGGCCAGTAATAGATAGTGACGCACCACTGGGTGCTTACTGTAACCCTTATAGCTTCATTTTGACGATGAAACACAGAAATTGCATCGTTATTGAATATAGTAGGCACAATGCCGACTTACGTCCAGGTGGAGTAATGCATCAAACAGTCTGCATACGTGCCGTTCCTGAGAGGCCAATATTAGATTCCGATGCACCAGTGGATGTTTACTGTAACCCTTGGAGCTTCCTATTGACGATGAAATACTGAAATTGCATCGGGATTGAATATAGTAGGCACAATGCCGACTTACGTCCAGGGGGAGCAATGCTTCAAACTGTCTGTGTATGTGCCGTTACTGAGAGGCCAGTATTAGATAGTGACGCACCACTGGGTGTTTACTGTAACCCTTGGAGCTTCATATTGACGATGAAACACAGAAATTGCATCGTTATTGAAATTAGTAGGCACAATGCCGACTTACGTCCAGGGGGAGTAATGCTTCAAACAGTCTGCATACGTGCAGTTCCTGAGAGGCCAGTATTAGATTCCGACGCACCATTGGATGTTTACTGTATCCCTTGGAGCTTCATATTGACGATGAAATTCAAATATTGCATCGGGATTGAATATAGTAGGACCAATGCCGACTTTCGACCAGGGGGAGTAATGCTTCAATCAGTCTGTATATGTGCCGTTGCTGAGAGGCCAGTATTAGATTGCGATGCACCACTGGGTGTATACTGTAACCCTTGGAGCTTCATATTGACGATGAAACACAGAAATTGCACGGCATTGAATATAGTAGGCACAATGCCGACTTACGTCCAGGGGGAGTAATGCTTCAAACAGTCTGTATATGTGCCGTTACTGAGAGGCCAGTATTATGTTGCGACGCACCACTGGCTGTTTACTGTAACCCTTCGAGCTTCCTATTCACGATGAAATACAGATATTGCATCGGGATTGAATATAGTAGGCACAATGCCGACTTACGTCCAGGGGGAGCAATGCTTCAAACTGTCTGTGTATGTGCCGTTACTGAGAGGCCAGTATTAGATAGTGACGCACCACTGGGTGTTTACTGTAACCCTTGGAGCTTCATATTGACGATGAAA
Organism: Schistocerca cancellata; assembly: GCF_023864275.1. Classification (NCBI taxonomy): domain Eukaryota; kingdom Metazoa; phylum Arthropoda; class Insecta; order Orthoptera; family Acrididae; genus Schistocerca; species Schistocerca cancellata. The sequence continues at coordinate 464,273,098 of NC_064634.1, read as the reverse complement.
CACAGAAATTGCATCGTTATTGAATATAGTAGGCACAATGCCGACTTACGTCCGGGTGGAGTAATGCATCAAACAGTCTGCATACGTGCCGTTCCTGAGAGGCCAATATTAGATTCCGATGCACCAGTGGGTGTTTACTGTAACCCTTGGAGCTTCATATTGACGATGAAATTTAAAAATTGCATCGGGTTTGAATATAGTAGAATCAATGCCGACATTCGTCCAGGGGAAGTAATGCTTCAATCAGTCTGTATATGTGCCGTCACTGTGAATCAAGTATTAGATTGCGATGAACCACTGGGTGTTTACTGTAACCCTTGGAGCTTCATATTGACGATGAAACACAGAAATTGCATCGGCATTGAATATAGTAGGCACAATGTCGACTTACGTCCAGGGGGAGTAATGCTTCAAACAGTCTGTATATGTGACGTTACTGAGAGGCCAATATTAAGTTGCGACGCACCAGTGGATGTTTACTGTAACCCTTGGAGCTTCATATTGACGATGAAACACAGAAATTGCATCGGCATTGAATAAAGTAGGATCATGCCGAATTACGTCCAGGGGGAGTAATGCTTCAAACAGTCTGTATGTGCCGTTACTGAGAGGTCAGTATTAGGTTGCGACGTACCACTGGGTGTTTACTGTAACCCTTGGAGCTTCATATTGACGATGAAACACAGAAATTGCATCGGGATTGAATATAGTAGGCACAATGCCGACTTACGTCCAGGGAGAGTAATGCTTCAAACAGTCTGTATATGAGCCGTTACTGAGAGGCCAGTATTAGATTGCGATGCACCACTGGGTGTTTACTGTAACCCTTGGAGCTTCGTATTGACGATGAAACACAGAAATTGCACGGCATTGAATATAGTAGGCACAATGCCGACTTACGTCCAGGGGGAGTAATGCTTCAAACAGTCTGTATATGTGCCGTTACTGAGAGGCCAGTATTAGATTCCGACGCACGATTGGATGTTTACTGTAACCCTTGGCGCTTCATATTGACGATGAAATTCAAAAATTTCATCGGGATTGATTATAGTAGGATCAATGCCGACTATCGACCAGGGGGAGTAATGCTTCAATCAGTCTGTATATGTGCCGTTGCTGAGAGGCCAGTATTAAATTGCGATGCACCACTGGGTGTTTACTGTAACCCTTGGAGCTTCGTATTGACGATGAAACACAGAAATTGCACGGCATTGAATATAGTAGGCACAATGCCGACTTACGTCCAGGGGGAGTAATGCTTCAAACAGTCTGTATATGTGCCGTTACTGAGAGGCCAATATTAGGTTGCGACGCACCACTGGGTGATTACTGTAACCCTTGGAGCTTCCTATTGACGATGAAATACAGAAATTGCATCGGGATTGAATATAGTAGGGAAAATGCCGACTTACGTCCAGGGGGAGTAATGCTTCAAACAGTCTGTATATGTGCCGTTACTGAGAGGCCAGTATTAGGTTGCGACGCACCAGTGGATGTTTACTGTAACCCTTAGAGCTTCATATTGACGATGAAACACAGAAATTGCATCGGGAATGAATAAAGTAGGATCATGCCGAATTACGTCCAGGGGGAGTAGTGCTTCAAACTGTCTGTATATGTGCCGTTTCTGAGAGGCCAGTATTAGGTTGCGACGTACCACTGGGTTTTACTGTAACCCTTGGAGCTTCATATTGACGATGAAACACAGAAATTCCATCGGGATTGAATATAGTAGGCACAATGCCGACTTACGTCCAGGGGGAGTAATGCATCAAACAGTCTGCATACGTGCCGTTCCTGAGAGGTCAGTATTAGATTCCGACGCACCGGTGGATGTTAACTGTAACCCTTGGAGCTTCATATTGACGATGAAATTTAAAAATTGCATCGGGATTGAATATAGTAGAATCAATGCCGACTTTCGTCCAGTCTGTATATGTGCCTTCACTATGAGGCCAGTATTAGATTGCGATGAACCACTGGGTGTTTACGGTAACACTTGGAGCTTCATATTGACGATGAAACACAAAAATTGCATCGGCATTGAATATAGTAGGCACAATGCCGACTTACGTCCAGGGGGAGTAATACTTCAAACAGTCTGTATATGTGCCGTTATTGAGAGGCCAGTATTAGGTTGCGACGCACCACTGGGTGTTTACTGTAACCCTTGGAGCTTCCTATTGACGATGAAATACAGAAATTGCATCAGGATTGAATATAGTAGGCACAATGCCGACTTACGTCCAGGGGGAGTATTGCTTCAAACAATCTGTATATGTCCCGTTACTGAGAGGCCAGTATTAGGTTGCGACGCACCAGTGGATGTTTACTGTAACCCTTGGAGCTTCATATTGACGATGAAACACAGAAATTGCTTCGGGATTGAATAAAGTATGATCATGCCAAATTACGTCCAGGGGGAGTAATGCTACAAAAAGTCTGTATATGTGCCGTTACTGAGAGGCCAGTATTAGGTTGCGACGTACCACTGGGTGTTTACGGTAACCCTTGGAGCTTCATATTGACGATGAAACACAGAAATTGCATCGGGATTGAATATAGTAGGCACAATGCTTACTTACGTCCAGGGAGAGTAATGCTTCAAACAGTCTGTATATGAGCCGTTACTGAGAGGCCAGTATTAGATTGCGACGCACCACTGGGTGATTACTGTAACCCTTGGAGCTTCATATTGACGATAAAACACAGAAATTGCATCTGGATTGAATATAGTAGGCACAATGCCGACTTACGTCCAGGGGGATTAACGCTTGAAACAGTCTGTATATGTGCAGTTACTGAGAGGCCAGTATTAGATTCCGACGCACCACTGGGTGTTTACTGTAACCCTTGGAGCTTCATATTGACGATGAAACACAGAAATTGCATCGGGATTGAATATAGTAGGCACAATGCCGACTTACGTCCAGGGGGAGTAATGCGTCAAACAGTCTGTGTATGTGCCGTTACTGAGAGGCCAGTATTAGATAGTGACGCACCACTGGGTGTTTCCTGTAACCCTTGGAGCTTCATATTGACGATGAAACACAGAAATTGCATCGTTATTGAATATAGTAGGCACAATGCCGACTTACGTCCAGGGGGAGTAATGCTTCAAACAGTCTGCATTCGTGCCGTTCCTGAGAGGCCAGTTTTAGATTCCGACGCACCATTGGATGTTTACTGTAACCCTTTGAGCTTCATATTGACGATGAAATTCAAAAATTGCATCGGGATTGAATATAGTAGGATCAATGCCGACTTTCGACCAGGGGGAGTAATGTTTCAATCAGTCTGTATATGTGCCGTTGCTGAGAGGCCAGTTTTAGATTGCGATGCACCACTGGGTGTTTACTGTAACCCTTGGAGCTTCATATTGACGATGAAACACAGAAATTGCACGGCATTGGATATAGTAGGCACAATGCCGACTTACGTCCAGGGGGAGTAATGCTTCAAACAGTCTGTATATGTACCGTTACTGAGAGGCCAGTAATAGGTTGCGACGCACCACTGGGTGTTTACTGTAACACTTGGAGCTTCCTATTGACGATGAAATACAGAAATTGCATCGGGATTGAATATAGTAGGGACAATGCCGACTTACGTCCAGGGGGAGTAATGCTTCAAACAGTCTGTATATGTGCCGTTACTGAGAGGCCAGTATTAGGTTGCGACGCACCAGTGGATGTTTACTGTAACCCTTGGAGCTTCATATTGACGATGAAACACAGAAATTGCATCGGGATTGAATAAAGTAGGATCATGCCGAATTGCGTCCAGGGGGAGTATGGCTTCAAACAGTCTGTATATGTGCCGTTACTGAGAGGACAGTATTAGGTTGCGACGTACCACTGGGTGTTTACTGTAACGCTTGGAGCTTCATATTGATAATGAAACACAGAAATTGCATCGGGATTGAATACAGTAGGCACATTGCCGACTTACGTCCAAAGGGAGTAATGCTTCAAACAGTCTGAATATGTGTCGTTACTGAGAGGCCAGTATTAGATTGAGACTCTCCACTGGTTGTTTACTGTAACCCTTGGAGCTTCATATTGACGATGAAACACAGAAATTGCATCGTTATTGAATATAGTAGGCACAATGCCGACTTACGTCCAATGGGAGTAATGTTTCAAACATTTTGTGTATGTGCCGTTACTGAGAGGCCAGTATTAGATAGTGACGCACCACTGGGTGCTTACTGTAACCCTTGGAGCATCATATTGACGATGAATCACAGAAATAGCATCTTTATTGAATATAGTAGGCACAATGCAGACTTACGTTCAGGGGGGAAAATGCATCAAACAGTCTTCATACGTGCCGTTCCTGAGAGGCCAGTATTAGATTCCGACGCACCAGTGGATGTTTACTGTAACCCTTGGAGCTTCCTATTGACGATGAAATACAGAAATTGCATGGGGATTGAATATAGTAGGCACAATGCCGACATACGTCCAGGGGGAGTATTGCTTCAAACAATCTGTATATGTGCCGTTACTGAGAGGCCAGTATTAGGTTGCGACGCACCAGTGGATGTTTACTGTAACCCATGGAGCTTCATATTGACGATGAAACACAGAAATTGCATGGGGATTGAATATAGTAGGCACAATGCCGACTTACGTCCAGGGGGAGTAATGCTTCAAACAGTCTGTATGTGTGCCGAAACTGAAATTCAAGTATTACATTGCGACGCACCACTGAGTGTTTACTGTAACCCTTGGAGCTTCATATTGTCGATGAAACACAGAAATTGCATCGTTATTGAATATAGTAGGCACAATGCCGACTTACGTCCAATGGGAGTAATGTTTCAAACAGTTTGTGTATGTGCCGTTACTGAGAGGCCAGTATTAGATAGTGACGCACCACTGGGTGCTTACTGTAACCCTTGGAGCATCATATTGACGATGAAACACAGAAATAGCATCGTTATTGAATATAGTAGGCACAATGCAGACTTACGTTCAGGGGGAAAAATGCATCAAACAGTCTTCATACGTGCCGTTCCTGAGAGGCCAGTATTAGATTCCGACGCACCAGTGGATGTTTACTGTAACCCTTGGAGCTTCCTATTGACGATGAAATACAGAAATTGCATGGGGATTGAATATAGTAGGCACAATGCCGACTTACGTCCAGGGGGAGTATTGCTTCAAACAATCTGTATATGTGCCATTACTGAGAGGCCAGTATTAGGTTGCGACGCACCAGTGGATGTTTACTGTAACCCATGGAGCTTCATATTGACGATGAAACACAGAAATTGCATGGGGATTGAATAAAGTAGGATCATGCCAAATTACGTCCAGGGGGAGTAATGCTTCAAAAAGTCTGTATATGTGCCGTTACTGAGAGGCCAGTATTAGGTTGCGACGTACCACTGGGTGTTTACGGTAACCCTTGGAGCTTCATATTGACGATGAAACACAGAAATTGCATCGGGTTTGTATATAGTAGGCACAATGCTTACTTACGTCCAGGGAGAGTAATGCTTCAAACAGTCTGTATATGTGCCGTTACTGAGATTCCAGTATTAGGTTGCGACGTACCACTGGGTGTTTACTGTAACCCTTGGAGCTTCATATTGACGATGAAACATAAAAATTGCATCGGGATTGAATATAGTAGGCACAATGCCGACTTACGTCCAGGGAGAGTAACGCTTTAAACAGTCTGTATATGTGCCGTTACTGAGAGGCCAGTATTAGATTCCGACGCACCACTGGGTGTTTACTGTAACCCTTGGAGCTTCATATTGACGATAAAAAACAGAAATTGCATCGTTATTGAATATAGTAGGCACAATGCCGACTTACGTCCAGGGGGAGTAATGCTTCAAACAGTCTGTATATGTGCCGTTACTGACAGGCCAGTATTAGATTGCGATGCACCACTGTGTGTTTACTGTAACCCCTGGAGCTTCATATTGACGATGAAAGACAGAAATTGCATCGGGACTGAATAAAGTAGAATCATGCCGACTTACGTCCAGGGAGAGTAATGCTTCAAACAGTCTGTATATGAGCCGTTACTGAGAGGCCAGTATTAGATTGCGACGCACCACTGGGTGATTACTGTAACCCTTGGAGCTTCATGTTGACGATGAAACACAGAAATTGCATCGGGAATGAATATAGTAGGCACAATGCCGACTTACGTCCAGGGGGAGCAATGCTTCAAACTGTCTGTGTATGTGCCGTTACTGAGAGGCCTGTATTAGATAGTGACGCACCACTGGGTGTTTACTGTAACCCTTGGAGCTTCATATTGACGATGAAACACAGAAATTGCATCGTTATTGAATATAGTAGGCACAATGCCGACTTACGTCCGGGTGGAGTAATGCATCAAACAGTCTGCATACGTGCCGTTCCTGAGAGGCCAATATTAGATTCCGATGCACCAGTGGGTGTTTACTGTAACCCTTGGAGCTTCATATTGACGATGAAATTTAAAAATTGCATCGGGTTTGAATATAGTAGAATCAATGCTGACTTTCGTCCAGGGGAAGTAATGCTTCAATCAGTCTGTATATGTGCCGTCACTGTGAATCAAGTATTAGATTGCGATGAACCACTGGGTGTTTACTGTAACCCTTGGAGCTTCATATTGACGATGAAACACAGAAATTGCATCGGCATTGAATATAGTAGGCACAATGCCGACTTACGTCCAGGGGGAGTAATGCTTCAAACAGTCTGTATATGTGACGTTACTGAGAGGCCAATATTAAGTTGCGACGCACCAGTGGATGTTTACTGTAACCGTTGGAGCTTCATATTGACGATGAAACACAGAAATTGCACGGCATTGAATATAGTAGGCACAATGCCGACTTACGTCCAGGGGGAGTAATGCTTCTAACAGTCTGTATATGTGCCGTTACTGAGAGGCCAGTATTAGATTCCGACGCACGATTGGATGTTTACTGTAACCCTTGGCGCTTCATATTGACGATGAAATTCAAAAATTGCATCGGGATTGATTATAGTAGGATCAATGCCGACTTTCGACCAGGGGGAGTAATGCTTCAATCAGTCTGTATATGTGCCGTTGCTGAGAGGCCAGTATTAGATTGCGATGCACCACTGGGTGTTTACTGTAACCCTTGGAGCTTCGTATTGACGATGAAACACAGAAATTGCACGGCATTGAATATAGTAGGCACAATGCCGACTTACGTCCAGGGGGAGTAATGCTTCAAACAGTCTGTATATGTGCCGTTACTGAGAGGCCAGTATTAGGTTGCGACGCACCACTGGGTGATTACTGTAACCCTTGGAGCTTCCTATTGACGATGAAATACAGAAATTGCATCGGGATTGAATATAGTAGGGAAAATGCCGACTTACGTCCAGCGGGAGTAATGCTTCAAACAGTCTGTATATGTGCCGTTACTGAGAGGCCAGTATTAGGTTGCGACGCACCAGTGGATGTTTACTGTAACCCTTAGAGCTTCATATTGACGATGAAACACAGAAATTGCATCGGGAATGAATAAAGTAGGATCATGCCGATTTACGTCCAGGGGGAGTAATGCTTCAAACTGTCTGTATATGTGCCGTTTCTGAGAGGCCAGTATTAGGTTGCGACGTACCACTGGGTTTTACGGTAACCCTTGGAGCTTCATATTGACGATGAAACACAGAAATTCCATCGGGATTGAATATAGTAGGCACAATGCCGACTTACGTCCAGGGGGAGTAATGCATCAAACAGTCTGCATACGTGCCGCTCCTGAGAGGTCAGTATTAGATTCCGACGCACCGGTGGATGTTAACTGTAACCCTTGGAGCTTCATATTGACGATGAAATTTAAAAATTGCATCGGGATTGAATATAGTAGAATCAATGCCGACTTTCGTCCAGTCTGTATATGTGCCTTCACTATGAGGCCAGTATTAGATTGCGATGAACCACTGGGTGTTTACGGTAACCCTTGGAGCTTCATATTGACGATGAAACACAAAAATTGCATCGGCATTGAATATAGTAGGCACAATGCCGACTTACGTCCAGGGGGAGTAATACTTCAAACAGTCTGTATATGTGCCGTTATTGAGAGGCCAGTATTAGGTTGCGACGCACCAGTGGATGTTTACTGTAACCCTTGGAGCTTCATATTGACGATGAAACACAGAAATTGCTTCGGGATTGAATAAAGTATGATCATGCCAAATTACGTCCAGGGGGAGTAATGCTTCAAAAAGTCTGTATATGTGCCGTTACTGAGAGGCCAGTATTAGGTTGCGACGTACCACTGGGTGTTTACGGTAACCCTTGGAGCTTCATATTGACGATGAAACACAGAAATTGCATCGGGATTGAATATAGTAGGCACAATGCTTACTTACGTCCAGGGAGAGTAATGCTTCAAACAGTCTGTATATGAGCCGTTACTGAGAGGCCAGTATTAGATTGCGACGCACCACTGGGTGATTACTGTAACCCTTGGAGCTTCATATTGACGATAAAACACAGAAATTGCATCTGGATTGAATATAGTAGGCACAATGCCGACTTACGTCCAGGGGGATTAACGCTTGAAACAGTCTGTATATGTGCAGTTACTGAGAGGCCAGTATTAGATTCCGACGCACCACTGGGTGTTTACTGTAACCCTTGGAGCTTCATATTGACGATGAAACACAGAAATTGCATCGGGATTGAATATAGTAGGCACAATGCCGACTTACGTCCAGGGGGAGTAATGCGTCAAACAGTCTGTGTATGTGCCGTTACTGAGAGGCCAGTATTAGATAGTGACGCACCACTGGGTGTTTCCTGTAACCCTTGGAGCTTCATATTGACGATGAAACACAGAAATTGCATCGTTATTGAATATAGTAGGCACAATGCCGACTTACGTCCAGGGGGAGTAATGCTTCAAACAGTCTGCATTCGTGCCGTTCCTGAGAGGCCAGTTTTAGATTCCGACGCACCATTGGATGTTTACTGTAACCCTTTGAGCTCCATATTGACGATGAAATTCAAAAATTGCATCGGGATTGAATATAGTAGGATCAATGCCGACTTTCGACCAGGGGGAGTAATGTTTCAATCAGTCTGTATATGTGCCGTTGCTGAGAGGCCAGTTTTAGATTGCGATGCACCACTGGGTGTTTACTGTAACCCTTGGAGCTTCATATTGACGATGAAACACAGAAATTGCACGGCATTGGATATAGTAGGCACAATGCCGACTTACGTCCAGGGGGAGTAATGCTTCAAACAGTCTGTATATGTGCCGTTACTGAGAGGCCAGTAATAGGTTGCGACGCACCACTGTGTGTTTACTGTAACACTTGGAGCTTCCTATTGACGATGAAATACAGAAATTGCATCGGGATTGAATATAGTAGGGACAATGCCGACTTACGTCCAGGGGGAGTAATGCTTCAAACAGTCTGTATATAAGCCGTTACTGAGAAGCCTGTATTAGATTGCGACGCACCACTGGGTGTTTACTGTAACGCTTGGAGCTTCATATTGATAATGAAACACAGTAATTGCATCGGGATTGAATACAGTAGGCACATTGCCGACTTACGTCCAAAGGGAGTAATGCTTCAAACAGTCTGAATATGTGTCGTTACTGAGAAGCCAGTATTAGATTGAGACTCTCCACTGGTTGTTTACTGTAACCCTTGGAGCTTCATATTGACGATGAAACACAGAAATTGCATCGTTATTGAATATAGTAGGCACAATGCCGACTTACGTCCAATGGGAGTAATGTTTCAAACAGTTTGTGTATGTGCCGTTACTGAGAGGCCAGTATTAGATAGTGTCGCACCACTGGGTGCTTACTGTAACCCTTGGAGCATCATATTCACGATGAATCACAGAAATAGCATCTTTATTGAATATAGTAGGCACAATGCAGACTTACGTTCAGGGGGAAAAATGCATCAAACAGTCTTCATACGTGCCGTTCCTGAGAGGCCAGTATTAGATTCCGACGCACCAGTGGATGTTTACTGTAACCCTTGGAGCTTCCTATTGACGATGAAATACAGAAATTGCATGGGGATTGAATATAGTAGGCACAATGCCGACTTACGTCCAGGGGGAGTATTGCTTCAAACAATCTGTATATGTGCCGTTACTGAGAGGCCAGTATGAGGTTGCGACGCACCAGTGGATGTTTACTGTAACCCATGGAGCTTCATATTGACGATGAAACACAGAATTTGCATGGGGATTGAATATAGTAGGCACAATGCCGACTTACGTCCAGGGGGAGTAATGCTTCAAACAGTCTGTATATGTGCCGAAACTGAAATTCAAGTATTACATTGCGACGCACCACTGAGTGTTTACTGTAACCCTTGGAGCTTCATATTGTCGATGAAACACAGAAATTACATCGTTATTGAATATAGTAGGCACAATGCCGACTTACGTCCAATGGGCGTAATGTTTCAAACAGTTTGTGTATGTGCCGTTACTGAGAGGCCAGTATTAGATAGTGACGCACCACTGGGTGCTTACTGTAACCCTTGGAGCATCATATTGACGATGAAACACAGAAATTGCATCGTTATTGAATATAGTAGGCACAATGCAGACTTACGTTCAGGGGGAAAAATGCATCAAACAGTCTTCATACGTGCCGTTCCTGAGAGGCCAGTATTAGATTCCGACGCACCAGTGGATGTTTACTGTAACCCTTGGAGCTTCCTATTGACGATGAAATACAGAAATTGCATGGGGATTGAATATAGTAGGCACAATGCCGACTTACGTCCAGGGGGAGTATTGCTTCAAACAATCTGTATATGTGCCGTTACTGAGAGGCCAGTATTAGGTTGCGACGCACCAGTGGATGTTTACTGTAACCCATGGAGCTTCATATTGACGATGAAACACAGAAATTGCATGGGGATTGAATAAAGTAGGATCATGCCATATTACGTCCAGGGGGAGTAATGCTTCAAAAAGTCTGTATATGTGCCGTTACTGAGAGGCCAGTATTAGGTTGCGACGTACCACTGGGTGTTTACGGTAACCCTTGGAGCTTCATATTGACGATGAAACACAGAAATTGCATCGGGTTTGAATATAGTAGGCACAATGCCGACTTACGTCCAGGGGGAGTAATGCTTCAAACAGTCTGTATATGTGCCGTTACTGACAGGCCAGTATTAGATTGCGATGCACCACTGTGTGTTTACTGTAACCCCTGGAGCTTCATATTGACGATGAAAGACAGAAATTGCATCGGGACTGAATAAAGTAGAATCATGCCGACTTACGTCCAGGGAGAGTAATGCTTCAAACAGTCTGTATATGAGCCGTTACTGAGAGGCCAGTATTAGATTGCGACGCACCACTGGGTGATTACTGTAACCCTTGGAGCTTCATGTTGACGATGAAACACAGAAATTGCATCGGGATTGAATATAGTAGGCACAATGCCGACTTACGTCCAGGGGGAGCAATGCTTCAAACAGTCTGTATATGTGCCCTTACTGAGGGGCCAGTATTAGGTTGCGACGCACCACTTGGTGTTTACTGTAACCCTTGGAGCTTCATATTGACGTTGAAACAGAGAAATTGCATGGGGATTGAATATAGTAGGCACAATGCCGACTTACGTCCAGGGGGAATAATGCTTCAAACAGTCTGTATATGTGCCGTTACTGAGAGACCAGTATTAGGTTGCGACGCATCACTGGGTGTTTACTGTAACCCTTGGAGCTTCATATTGACGATGAAACACAGAAATGGCATCGGGATTGAATATAGTAGGCACAATGCCGACTTACGTCCAGGGGGAGTAATGCTTCAAACAGTCTGTATATGTGCTGCTACTGAGAGGCCAGTTTTAGATTGCGTTGCACCACTGTGTGTTTACTGTAACCCCTGGAGCTTCATATTGACGATGAAACACAGAAATTGCATCGGGATTGTATATAGTAGGCACAATGCCGACTTACGTCCAGGGGGAGTAATGCTTCAAACAGTCTGTATACGTGCCGTTCCTGAGAAGCCAGTATTAGATTCCGACGCACCAGTGGATGTTTACTGTAACCCTTGGAGCGTCATATTGACGATGAAACACAGAAATTGCATCGGGATTGAATAAAGTAGGATCATGCCGACTTACGTCCAGGGGGAGTAATGCTTCAAACATTCTGTATATGTGCCGTTACTGAGAGGCCAGTATTAGGTTGCGACGTACCACTGGAAGTCTACTGTAACCCTTGGGGCTTCATATTGACGATGAAACATAGATATTGCATCGGGATTGAATTTAGTAGGCACAATGCCGACTTACGTCCAGGGGGAGTAATGCTTCAAACAGTCTGTATATGTGTCGTTACTGAGAGGCCAGTATTAGGTTGCGACGTACCACTGGGTGTTTACTGTAACCCTTGGAGCTTCATATTGACGATGAAACACAGAAATTGCATTGGGATTGAGTATAGTAGGCACAATGCCGACTTACGTCCAGGGGGAGTAATGCTTCAAACAGTCTGTATATGTGCTGCTACTGAGAGGCCAGTATTAGATTGCGATGCACCACTGGGTGTTTACTGTAACCCCTGGAGCTTCATATTGACGAGGAAACACAGAAATTGCATCGGGATTGAATATAGTAGGCACAATAACGACTTACGTCCAGGGGGAATAATGCTTCAAACAGTCTGTATTCGTGCCGTTCCTGAGAGGCCAGTATTAGATTCCGACGCACCCGTGGATGTTTACTGTAACCATTGGAGCTTCATATTGACGATGAAACACAGTAATTGCGTCGGGATTGAATATAGTAGGCACAATGTTGACTTACGTCCAGGGGGAGTAATGCTTAAAACAGTCTGTGTATGTGCCGTTACTGAGAGGCCAGTATTAGATTGTGACGCACCACTGGGTGTTTACTGTAACCCTTGGAGCTTCATATTGGCGATGAAACACAGAAATTGCATCGGAATTGAATATAGTAGGCACAATGCTGACTTACGACCAGGGGGAGTAATGCTTCAAACAGTCTGTATATGTGCCGTTACGAAGAGGCCAGTATTAGATTGCGACGCACCACTGGGTGTTTACTGTAACCCTTGGAGCTTCATATTGACGATGAAACACAGAAATTGCATCGGGATTGAATATAGATGGCGCAATGTCGACTTACGTCCAGGGGGAGTAATGCTTCAAAACAGTCTGTATACGTGCCGTTACTGAGAGGCCAGTATTAGATTGCGACGCACCACTGAGTGTTTACTGTAACCCTTGGTGCTTCATATTGACGATGAAACACAGAAATTGCATCGGGATTGAATATAGTAGGCACAATGCCGACTTACGTCCAGGGGGAGCAATGCTTCAAACAGTCTGTATATGTGCCCTTACTGAGAGGCCAGTATTAGGTTGCGACGCACCACTTGGTGTTTACTGTAACCCTTGGAGCTTCATATTGACGTTGAAACACAGAAATTGCATGGGGATTGAATATAGTAGGCACAATGCCGACCTACGTCCAGGGGGAGTAATGCTTCAAACAGTCTGTATATGTGCCGTTACTGAGAGGCCAGTATTAGGTTGCGACGCATCACTGGGTGTTTACTGTAACCCTTGGAGCTTCATATTGACGATGAAACTCAGAAATGGCATCGGGATTGAATATAGTAGGCACAATGCCGACTTACGTCCAGGGGGAGTAATGCTTCAAACAGTCTGTATATGTGCTGCTACTGAGAGGCCAGTTTAGATTGCGTTGCACCACTGTGTTTTTACTGTAACCCCAGGAGCTTCATATTGACGATGGAACACAGAAATTGCATCGGGATTGTATATAGTAGGCACAATGCCGACTTACGTCCAGGGGGAGTAGTGCTTCAAACAGACTGTATACGTGCCGTTCCTGAGAAGCCAGTATTAGATTCCGACGCACCAGTGGATGTTTACTGTAACCCTTGGAGCGTCATATTGACGATGAAACACAGAAATTGCATCGGGATTGAATAAAGTAGGATCATTCCGTCTTACGTCCAGGGGGAGTAATGCTTTAAACATTCTGTATATGTGCCGTTACTGAGAGGCCAGTATTAGGTTGCGACGTACCACTGGAAGTCTACTGTAACCCTTGGAGCTTCATATTGACGATGAAACATAGAAATTGCATCGGGATTGAATTTAGTAGGCACAATGCCGACTTACGTCCAGGGGGAGTAATGCTTCAAACAGTCTGTATATGTGTCGTTACTGAGAGGCCAGTATTAGGTTGCGACGTACCACTGGGTGTTTACTGTAACCCTTGGAGCTTCATATTGACGATGAAACACAGAAATTGCATTGGGATTGAATATAGTAGGCACAATGCCGACTTACGTCCAGGGGGAGTAATGCTTCAAACAGTCTGTATATGTGCTGCTACTGAGAGGCCAGTATTAGATTGCGATGCACCACTGGGTGTTTACTGTAGCCCCTGGAGCTTCATATTGACGAGGAAACACAGAAATTGCATCGGGATTGAATATAGTAGGCACAATAACGACTTACGTCCAGGGGGAGTAATGCTTCAAACAGTCTGTTTACATGCCGGTCCTGAGAGGCCAGTATTAGATTCCGACGCACCCGTGGATGTTTACTGTAACCATTGGAGCTTCATATTGACGATGAAACACAGAAATTGCATCGGGATTGAATATAGTAGGCACAATGTTGACTTACGTCCAGGGGGAGTAATGCTTCAAACAGTCTGTGTATGTGCCGTTACTGAGAGGCCAGTATTAGATTGTGACGCACCACTGCGTGTTTACTGTAACCCTTGGAGCTTCATATTGACGATGAAACACAGAAATGGCATCGGGATTGAATATAGTAGGCACAATGCCGACTTACGTCCAGGGGGAGTAATGCTTCAAACAGTCTGTATATGTGCTGCTACTGAGAGGCCAGTTTTACATTGCGTTGCACCACTGTGTGTTTACTGTAACCCCTGGAGCTTCATATTGACGATGAAACACAGAAATTGCTTCGGGATTGTATATAGTAGGCACAATGCCGACTTACGTCCAGGGGGAGTAATGCTTCAAACAGTCTGTATACGTGCCGTTCCTGAGAAGCCAGTATTAGATTCCGACGCACCAGTGGATGTTTACTGTAACCCTTGGAGCGTCATATTGATGATGAAACACAGAAATTGCATCGGGATTGAATAAAGTAGGATCATGCCGACTTACGTCCAGGGGGAGTAATGCTTCAAACATTCTGTATATGTCGCGTTACTGAGAGGCCAGTATTAGGTTGCGACGTACCACTGGAAGTCTACTGTAACCCTTGGGGATTCATATTGACGATGAAACATAGAAATTGCATCGGGATTGAATTTAGTAGGCACAATGCCGACTTACGTCCAGGGGGAGTAATGCTTCAAACAGTCTGTATATGTGTCGTTACTGAGAGGCCAGTATTAGGTTGCGACGTACCACTGGGTGTTTACTGTAACCCTTGGAGCTTCATATTGACGATGAAACACAGAAATTGCATTGGTATTGAATATAGTAGGAACAATGCCGACTTACGTCCAGGGGGAGTAATGCTTCAAACAGTCTGTATATGAGCTGCTACTGAGAGGCCAGTATTAGATTGCGATGCACCACTGGGTGTTTACTGTAACCCCTGGAGCATCATATTGACGAGGAAACACAGAAATTGCATCGGGATTGAATATAGTAGGCACAATAACGACTTACGTCCAGGGGGAGTAATGCTTCAAACAGTCTGTATACGTGCCGTTCCTGAGAGGCCAGTATTAGATTCCGACGCACCCGTGGATGTTTACTGTAACCATTGGAGCTTCATATTGACGATGAAACACAGTAATTGCGTCGGGATTGAATATAGTAGGCACAATGTTGACTTACGTCCAGGGGGAGTAATGCTTCAAACAGTCTGTGTATGTGCCGTTACTGAGAGGCCAGTATTAGATTGTGACGCACCATTGGGTGTTTACTGTAACCCTTGGAGCTTCATATTGGCGATGAAACACAGAAATTGCATCGGAATTGAATATAGTAGGCACAATGCCGACTTACGTCCAGGGGGAGTAATGCTTCAAACAGTCTGTATATGTGCCGTTACTGAGAGGCCAGTATTAGGTTGCGACGCATCACTGGGTGTTTACTGTAACCCTCGGAGCTTCATATTGACGATGAAACACAGAAATGGCATCGGGATTGAATATAGTAGGCACAATGCCGACTTACGTCCAGGGGGAGTAATGCTTCAAACAGTCTGTATATGTGCTGCTACTGAGAGGCCAGTTTTAGATTGCGTTGCACCACTGTGTGTTTACTGTAACCCCAGGAGCTTCATATTGACGATGAAACACAGAAATTGCATCGGGATTGTATATAGTAGGCACAACGCCGACTTACGTCCAGGGGGAGTAGTGCTTCAAACAGTCTGTATACGTGCCGTTCCTGAGAAGCCAGTATTAGATTCCGACGCACCAGTGGATGTTTACTGTAACCCTTGGAGCGTCATATTGACGATGAAACACAGAAATTGCACGGGATTGAATAAAGTAGGATCATGCCGACTTACGTCCAGGGGGAGTAATGCTTCAAACATTCTGTATATGTGCCGTTACTGAGAGGCCAGTATTAGGTTGCGACGTACCACTGGAAGTCTACTGTAACCCTTGGAGCTTCATATTGACGATGAGACATAGAAATTGCATCGGGATTGAATTTAGTAGGCACAATGCTGACTTATGTCCAGGGGGAGTAATGCTTCAAACAGTCTGTATATGTGTCGTTACTGAGAGGCCAGTATTAGGTTGCGACGCACCACTGGGTGTTTACTGTAACCCTTGGAGCTTCATATTGACGATGAAACACAGAAATTGCATTGGGATTGAATATAGTAGGCACAATGCCGACTTACGTCCAGGGGGAGTAATGCTTCAAACAGTCTGTATATGTGCTGCTACTGAGAGGCCAGTATTAGATTGCGATGCACCACTGGGTGTTTACTGTAGCCCCTGGAGCTTCATATTGACGAGGAAACACAGAAATTGCATCGGGATTGAATATGGTAGGCACAATAACGACTTACGTCCAGGGGGAGTAATGCTTCAAACAGTCTGTATACGTGCCGTTCCTGAGAGGCCAGTATTAGATTCCGACGCACCCGTGGATGTTTACTGTAACCATTGGAGCTTCATATTGACGATGAAACACAGAAATTGCATCGGGATTGAATATAGTAGGCACAATGTTGACTTACGTCCAGGGGGAGTAATGCTTCAAACAGTCTGTGTATGTGCCGTTACTGAGAGGCCAGTATTAGATTGTGACGCGCCACTGGGTGTTTACTGTAACCCTTGGAGCTTCATATTGACGATGAAACACAGAAATGGCATCGGGATTGAATATAGTAGGCACAATGCCGACTTACGTCCAGGGGGAGTAATGCTTCAAACAGTCTGTATATATGCTGCTACTGAGAGGCCAGTTTTACATTGCGTTGCACCACTGTGTGTTTACTGTAACCCCTGGAGCTTCATATTGACGATGAAACACAGAAATTGAATCGGGATTGTATATAGTAGGCACAATGCCGACTTACGTCCAGGGGGAGTAATGCTTCAAACAGTCTGTATAAGTGCCGTTCCTGAGAAGCCAGTATTAGATTCCGACGCACCAGTGGATGTTTACTGTAACCCTTGGAGCGTCATATTGGCGATGAAACACAGAAATTGCATCGGGATTGAATAAAGTAGGATCATGCCGACTTACGTCCAGGGGGAGTAATGCTTCAAACATTCTGTATTTGTGCCGTTACTGAGAGGCCAGTATTAGGTTGCGACGTACCACTGGAAGTCTACTGTAACCCTTGGGGCTTCATATTGACGATGAAACATAGAAATTGCATCGGGATTGAATTTAGTAGGCACAATGACGACTTACGTCCAGGGGGAGTAATGCTTCAAACAGTCTGTATATGTGTCGTTACTGAGAGGCCAGTATTAGGTTGCGACGTACCACTGGGTGTTTACTGTAACCCTTGGAGCTTCATATTGACGATGAAACACAGAAATTGCATTGGGATTGAATATAGTAGGAACAATGCCGACTTACGTCCAGGGGGAGTAATGCTTCAAACAGTCTGTATATGTGCTGCTACTGAGAGGCCAGTATTAGATTGCGATGCACCACTGGGTGTTTACCGTAACCCCTGGAGCTTCATATTGACGAGGAAACACAGAAATTGCATCGGGATTGAATATAGTAGGCACAATGCCGACTTACGTCCAGGGGGAGTAATGCTTCAAACAGTCTGTATACGTGCCGTTCCTGAGAGGCCAGTATTAGATTCCGACGCACCCGTGGATGTTTACTGTAACCATTGGAGCTTCATATTGACGATGAAACACAGTAATTGCGTCGGGATTGAATATAGTAGGCACAATGTTGACTTACGTCCAGGGGGAGTAATGCTTCAAACAGTCTGTGTATGTGCCGTTACTGAGAGGCCAGTATTAGATTGTGACGCACCATTGGGTGTTTACTGTAACCCTTGGAGCTTCATATTGGCGATGAAACACAGAAATTGCATCGGAATTGAATATAGTAGGCACAATGCTGACTTACGACCAGGGGGAGTAATGCTTCAAACAGTCTGTATATGTGCCGTTACGAAGAGGCCAGTATTAGATTGCGACGCACCACTGGGTGTTTACTGTAACCCTTGGAGCTTCATATTGACGATGAAACACAGAAATTGCATCGGGATTGAATATAGTAGGCACAATGCCGACTTACGTCCAGGGGGAGCAATGCTTCAAACTGTCTGTATATGTGCCCTTACTGAGAGGCCGGTATTAGGTTGCGACGCACCACTTGGTGTTTACTGTAACCCTTGGAGCTTCATATTGACGTTGAAACACAGAAATTGCATGGGGATTGAATATAGTAGGCACAATGCCGACTTACGTCCAGGGGGAGTAATGCTTCAAACAGTCTGTATATGTGCCGTTACTGAGAGGCCAGTATTAGGTTGCGACGCATCACTGGGTGTTTACTGTAACCCTTGGAGCTTCATATTGACGATGAAACACAGAAATGGCATCGGGATTGAATATAGTAGGAACAATGCCGACTTACGTCCAGGGGGAGTAATGCTTCAAACAGTCTGTATATGTGCTGCTACTGAGAGGCCAGTATTAGATTGCGATGCACCACTGGGTGTTTACCGTAACCCCTGGAGCTTCATATTGACGATGAAACACAGAAATTGCATCGGGATTGAATATAGATGGCGCAATGTCGACTTACGTCCAGGGGGAGTAATGCTTCAAACAGTCTGTATACGTGCCGTTACTGAGAGGCCAGTAATAGATTGCGACGCACCACTGAGTGTTTACTGTAACCCTTGGAGCTTCATATTGACGATGAAACACAGAAATTGCATCGGGATTGAATATAGTAGGCACAATGCCGACTTACGTCCAGGGGGAGCAATGCTTCAAACTGTCTGTATATGTGCCCTTACTGAGAGGCCGGTATTAGGTTGCGACGCACCACTTGGTGTTTACTGTAACCCTTGGAGCTTCATATTGACGTTGAAACACAGAAATTGCATGGGGATTGAATATAGTAGGCACAATGCCGACTTACGTCCAGGGGGAGTAATGCTTCAAACAGTCTGTATATGTGCCGTTACTGAGAGGCCAGTATTAGGTTGCGACGCATCACTGGGTGTTTACTGTAACCCTTGGAGCTTCATATTGACGATGAAACACAGAAATGGCATCGGGATTGAATATAGTAGGCACAGTGCCGACTTACGTCCAGGGGGAGTAATGCTTCAAACCGTCTGTATATGTGCTGCTACTGAGAGGGCAGTTTTAGATTGCGTTGCACCACTGTGTGTTTACTGTAACCCCAGGAGCTTCATATTGACGATGAAACACAGAAATTGCATCGGGATTGTATATAGTAGGCACAATGCCGACTTACGTCCAGGGGGAGTAATGCTTCAAACAGTCTGTATATATGCTGCTACTGAGAGGCCAGTATTAGATTGCGATGCACCACTGGGTGTTTACTGTAGCCCCTGGAGCTTCATATTGACGAGGAAACAAAGAAATTGCATCGGGATTGAATATAGTAGGCACAATAACGACTTACGTCCAGGGGGAGTAATGCTTCAAACAGTCTGTATACGTGCCGTTCCTGAGAGGCCAGTATTAGATTCCGACGCACCCGTGGATGTTTATTGTAACCATTGGAGCTTCATATTGACGATGAAACACAGAAATTGCATCGGGATTGAATATAGTAGGCACAATGTTGACTTACGTCCAGGGGGAGTAATGCTTCAAACAGTCTGTATATGTGCCGTTACGAAGAGGCCAGTATTAGATTGCGACGCACCACTGGGTGTTTTCTGTAACCCTTGGAGCTTCTTATTGACGATGAAACACAGAAATTGCATCGGGATTGAATATAGATGGCGCAATGTCGACTTACGTCCAGGGGGAGTAATGCTTCAACCAGTCTGTATACGTGCCGTTACTGAGAGGCCAGTATTAGATTGCGACGCTCCACTGGTTGTTTACTGTAACCCTTGGAGCTTCACATTGACGATGAAACATAGAAATTGCATCGGGATTGAATACAGTAGGAACAATGACGACTTACGTCCAGGTTAAATAATGCTACAAATAGTCCGTATATGTGCCGTTACTGAGAGGCCAGTATTAGATTGCAACGCACCACTGGGTGTTTACTGTAACCCTTGGAGCTTCATATTGACGATGAAACACAGTAATTGCATCGGGATTGAATATAGTAGGCACAATGCCGACTTACGTCCAGGGGGAGTAATGCTTCAAACAGTCTGTATATGTGCCGTTACTGAGAGGCCTGTATTAGATTGCGATGCACCACTGGGTGTTTACTGTAACCCTTGCAGCTTCATATTGGCGATGAAACACAGAAATTGCATCAGGAATGAATATAGTCGGCATAATGCTGACTTACGTCCAGGGGGAATAATGCTTCAAACAGTCTGTATACGTGCCGTTACTGAGAGGCCAGTATTAGATTGCGACGCAGCAGTGGATGTTTACTGTAACCCTTGGAGCTTCATACTGACGATGAAACAGAGAAATTGCATCGGGATTGAATACAGTAGGCATAATGCCGACTTACGTCCAGGGGGAGTAATGCTTCAAACAGTCTGTATATGTGCCGTTACTGGGAGGCCAGTGTTAGGTTGCGACGCACCACTGGGTGTTTACTGTAACCCTTGGAGCTTCATATTGACGATGAAACACAGAAATTGCATCGGGTTTGAATATAGTAGGCACAATGCCAACTTACGTCCAGGGGGAGTAATGCTTCAAACAGTCTCTATACGTGGCGTTACTGAGAGGCCAGTATTAGATAGCGACGCACCACTGGGTGTTTACTGTAGCCCTTGGAGCTTCATATTGACGATGTAACACAGTAATTGCATCGGGACTGAATATAGTGGGCACAATGCCGACTTAAGTCCAGGGGGAGTAATGTTTCAAACAGTCAGTATATGTGCCGTTACTGAGATGCCAGTATTAGATTGCGACTCACCTCTGGGTGTTTACTGTAACCCTTGGAGCTTCATATTGACGATGAAACACAGTAATTGCATCAGGATTGAATATAGTCGGCATAATGCTGACTTACGTCCAGGGGGAGTAATGCTTCAAACAGTCTGTATATATGATGTTACTGAGAGGCCAGTATTAGATTGCGACGCAGCACTGTGTTTTTACTGTAACCCTTGGAGCTTCATATTGACCATGAAACACAGAAATTGCATCGGGATTGAATATAGTAGGTGCAATGTTGACTTACGTCCAGGGTTATTAATGCTTCAAACAGTCTGTATACGTGCCGTTACTGAGAGGCCAGTATTAGATTGCGACGCACCACTGGGTGTTGACTGTAACCCTTGGATCTTCTTATTGAAGATGAAACACAGATATTGCATCAGGATTGAATATAGTAGGCACAATGCCGACTTACGTCCTGGGGGAGTAATGCTTCAAACAGTCTGTATACGTGCCGTTCCTGAGAGTTCAGCATTAGATTCCGACCCACCAGTGGATGATTACAGTAACCCTTGGAGCTTCATATTGACGATGAAACGCAGAAATTGCATCGTGATTGAATATAGTAGGCACAATGTCGACTTACGTCCAGGGGGAGTATTGCTTCATAGAGTCTGTATACATGCCGTACTGAGAGGACAGTATTAGATTATGACGCACCAGTGGATGTTTACTGTAACCCTTGGAGCTTCATATTGACGATGAAACACAGAAATTGCATCGGGATTGTTTATAGCAGGCACAATGCCGACTTACGTCCAGGGGGAGTAATGTTTCAAACAGTCTGTGTATGTGCCGTTACTGAGAGGCCAGTATTAGATTGCGACGCACCACTGGGTGTTTACTGTAACCCTTGGGGTTTCATATTGGCGATGAAACACAGAAATTGCATCGGAATTGAATGTAGTAGGCTCAATTTTGACTTACGACCAGGGGGAGTAATGCTTCAAACAGTCTGTATATGTGCCGTTACGAAGAGGCCAGTATTAGATTGCGACGCACCACTGGGTGTTTACTTTAACCCTTGGAGTTTCATATTGACGATGAAACACAGAAATTACATCGGGATTGAATATAGTAGGCACAATGCCGACTTACGTCCAGGGGGAGTAATGCTTCAAACAGTCAGTATATGTGCCGTTACTGAGAAGCCAGTATTAGATTGCGACGCACCAGTGGATGTTTACTGTAACCCTTGGAGCTTCATATTGACGATGAAACACAGAAATTGCATCGGGATTGAATACAGTAGGCATAATGCCGACTTACGTCCAGGGAGAGTAATGGTTCAAACAGTCTGTATACGTGCCTTCACTGGTAGGCCAGAATTAGATTGCAACGCACCAGTGGATGTTTACTGTAACCCTTGGAGCTTCATATTCACGATGAAGCACAGAAATTGCATCGGGATTGAATATAGATGCCGCAATGTCGACTTACGTCCAGGGGGAGTAATGCTTCAAACAGTCTGAATACATGCCGTTACTGAGAGGCCAGTATTACGTGGCGACGCACTACTGGGTGTTTACTGCAACACTTGGAGCTTCATATTGACGATGAAACACAGAAATTGCATCGGGATTGAATATAGTAGGAACAATGCCGACTTACGTCCAGGGGGAGTAATGCTTCAAACAGTCTGTATATGTGCCGTTACTGAGAGGCCACAATTAGATTGCGACGCACCACTGGGTGTTTACTGTAACCCTTGGAGCTTCATATTGACGATGAAAAACAGTTATTGCAACGGGATTGAATATAGTAGGCACAATGCCGACTTACGTCCAGGGGGAGCAATGCTTGAAACTGTCTGTATCCGTGCCGTCACTGGGAGGCCAGTATTAGATTGCGACGCACCACCGAGTGTTTACTGTAACACTTGGAGATTCATATTGACGATGAAACACAGAAATTGCATCAGGATTGAATATAGTCGGCATAAAGCTGACTTACGTCCAGGGGGAATAATGCTTCAAACAGTCTGTATATGTGACGTTACTGAGAGGCCAGTATTAGATTTCGACGCACCACTGGGTGTTTACTGTAACCCCTGGAGCTTCATATTGCCCATGAAGCACAGAAATTGCATCGGGATTGAATATAGTAGGCACAATGCCGACTTACGTCCAGGGGGAGTAATGCTTCAAACAGTCTGTATATGTGACGTTACTGAGAGGCCTGTATTAGATTGCGACGCACTACTGGGTGTTTACTGTAACCCTTGGAGCTTCATATTGACGATGAAACACAGAAATTGCATCGGGATTAAATATAGTATTCACAATGCCGACTTACGTCCAGGGGGAGTAATGCTTGAAACAGTCGGTATATGTGCCGTTACAGGGAGGGAAGTATAAGGTTGTGACGCACCACTGGGTGTTTACTGTAACCCTCGGAGCTTCATATTGACGATGAAACACAGAAATTCCATCGGGATTGAATATACTAGGCACAATGCCGACTTACGTCCAGGGGGAGTGATGCTTAAAACAGTCTGTATATGTGCCGTTACTGAGAGGCCAGTATTAGATTGCGATGCACCACTGGGTGTTTACTGTAACCCTTGGAGCTTCATATTGGCGATGAAACACAGAAATTGCATCAGGAATAAATATAGTCAGCATAATGCTGACTTACGTCTAGGAGGAGTAATGCTTCAAACAGTCTCTATACGTGCCGTTACTGAGAGGCCAGTATTAGATTGCGACGCAGCAGTGGATGTTTACTGTAACCCGTGGAGCTTCATACTGACGACGAAACAGAGAAATTGCATCGGGATTGAATACAGTAGGCATAATGCCGACTTACGTCCAGGGGGAGTAATGCTTCAAACGGTCTGTCTATGTGCCGTTACTGGGAGGCCAGTGTTAGGTTGCGACGCACCACTGGGTGTTTACTGTAACCCTTGGAGCTTCATATTGACGATGAAACACAGAAATTGCATCGGGTTTGAATATAGTAGGCACAATGCCGACTTACGTTCAGGGGCTGCAATGCTTCAAACAGTCTGTTACGTGCCGTTAGTGAGAGGCCAGTATTAGAGAGCGACGCACCACTGGGTGTTTACTGTAACACTTGGAGCTTCATATTGACGATGAAACACATATATTGCATCGGGATTGAATATAGTAGGCACAACGCCGACTTACGTCCAGGGGGAGTAATGCTTCAAACAGTCTGTATACGTGCCGTCACTGGGAGTCCAGTATTAGATTGCGACGCACCAGTGGATGTTTGCTGTAACCCTTGGAGCTTCATATTGACGATGAAACACAGAAATTGCATCGGGATTGAATATAGTAGGCACAATGCCAACTTACGTCCAGGGGGAGTAATGCTTCAAACAGTCTGTATACGTGCCGTTACTGAGAGGCCAGTATTAGATTGCGACGCACCACTGGGTGTTTACTGTAGCCCTTGGAGCTTCATATTGATGATTAAACACAGTAATTGCATCGGGATTGAATATAGTAGGCACAATGCCGACTTAAGTCCAGGGGGAGTAATGTTTCAAACAGTCAGTATATGTGCCGTTACTGAGATGCCAGTATTAGATTGCGACGCACCTCTGGGTGTTTACTGTAACCCTTGGAGCTTCATATTGACGATGAAACACAGAAATTGCATCAGGATTGAATATAGTCGGCATAATGCTGACTTACGTCCAGGGGGAGTAATGCTTCAAACAGTCTGTATATATGATGTTACTGAGAGGCCAGTATTAGATTGCGACGCACCACTGCGTTTTTACTGTAACCCTTGGGGCTTCATACTGACGATGAAACACAGAAATTGCATCGGGATTGAATATAGTAGGCGCAATGCTGACTTACGTCCAGGGTTATTAATGCTTCAAACAGTCTGTGTATGTGCCGTTACTGAGAGGCCAGTATTAGATTGAGACGCACCACTGGGTGTTTACTGTAACCCTTGGAGTTTCATATTGGCGATGAAACACAGAAATTGCATCGGAATTGAATATAGTAGGCACAATTTTGACTTACGATCAGGGGGAGTAATGCTTCAAACAGTCTGTATATGTGCCGTTACGAAGAGGCCAGTTTTAGATTGCGACGCACCACTGGGTGTTTACTGTAACCCTTGGAGTTTCATATTGACGATGAAACACAGAAATTACATTGGGATTGAATATAGTAGGCACAATGCCGACTTACGTCCAGGGGGAGTAATGCTTCAAACAGTCTGTATATGTGCCGATACTGAGAGGCCAGTATTAGATTGCGACGCACCAGTGGATGTTTACTGTAACCCTTGGAGCTTCATATTGACGATGAAACACAGATATTGCATCGGGATTGAATATAGCAGGCACAATGCCGACTTACGTCCAGGGGGAGTAACGCTTCAAACAATCTGTATATGTGCCGTTACTGAGAGGCCAGTACTAGGTTGCGACGCACCACTAGGTGATTACTGTAAACCTTGGAGCTTCATATTGACGATGAAACACAGAAATTGCATCGGGATTGAATACAGTAGGCATAATGCCGACTTACGTCCAGGGAGAGTAATGCTTCAAACAGTCTGTATACGTTCCTTCACTGGGGGGCCAGAATTAGATTGCAACGCACCAGTGGATGTTTACTGTAACCCTTGGGGCTTCATATTGACGATGAAATACAGAAATTGCATCGGGATTGAATATAGTAGGAACAATGCCGACTTACGTCCAGGGGGAGTAATGCTTCAAACAGTCTGTATATGTGCCGTTACTGAGAGGCCACAATTGATTTGCGACGCACCACTGGGTGTTTACTGTAACCCTTGGAGCTTCATATTGACGATGAAAAACAGTTATTGCATCGGGATTGAATATAGTAGGCACAATTCCCACTTACGTCCAGGGGGAGCAATGCTTGAAACAGTCTGTATCCGTGCCGTCGCTGGGAGGCCAGTATTAGATTTCGACGCAACACCGAGTGTTTACTGTAACTCTTGGAGCTTCATATTGACGATGAAACACAGAAATCGCATCAGGATTGAATATAGTCGGCATAATGCTGACTTACGTCCAGAGGAGTAATGCTTCAAACAGTCTGTATATGTGATGTTACTGAGAGGCCAGTACTAGATTGCGACGCACCACTGGGTGTTTACTGTAACTTTTGGAGCTTCACATTGACGATGGAACATAGAAATTGCATCGGGATTGAATACAGTAGTAACAATGCCGACTTACGTCCAGGGGAAGTATGCTACAAATAGTCCATATATGTGCCGATACTGAGAGGCCAGTATTAGATTGCATCGCACCACTGGGTGTTTACTGTAACTCTTGGAGCTTCATATTGACGATGAAACACAGAAATTGCTTCGGGATTGAATATAGTAGGCACAATGCCGACTTACGTCCAGGGGGAGTAATGCTTCAAACAGTCTGTATATGTGCCGTTACTGAGAGGCCAGTATTAGATTTCGACACACAACTGGGTGTTTACTGTAGCCCTTGGAGCTTCATATTGACGATGAAACACAGAAATTGCATCGGGATTGAATATAGTAGGCACAATGACGACTTACGTCCAGGGGGATTAATGCTTCAAACAGTCTGTATATGTGCCGTTACAGGGAGGCCAGTATTAGGTTGTGACGCACCACTGGGTGTTTACTGTAACCCTTGGAGTTTCATATTGGCCATGAAACACAGAAATTACATCGGGATTGAATATAGTAGGCACAATGCTGACTTACGTCCAGGGGGAGTAATGCTTCAAACAGTCTGTATATGTGCCGTTACTGAGAGGCCAGTACTAGGTTGCGACGCACCACTAGGTGATTACAGTAACCCTTGGAGCTTCATATTGACGATGAAACACAGAAATTGCATCGGGATTGAATACAGTAGGCATAATGCCGACTTACGTCCAGGGAGAGTAATGCTTCAAACAGTCTGTATACGTGCCTTCACTGGGAGGCCAGAATTAGATTGCAACGCACCAGTGGATGTTTACTGTAACCCTTGGAGCTTCATATTGACGATGAAACACAGAAATTGCATCGGGATTGAATATAGTAGGCACAATGCCGACTTACGTCCAGGGGGAGTAATGCTTCAAACAGTCTGTATATGTGCCTTTACTGAGAGGCCAGTATTAGATTGCGACGCACTACTGGGTGTTTACTGTAACCCCTGGAGCTTCATATTGACGATGAAACACAGAAATTGCATCGGGATTGAATATACTAGGCACAATGCCGACTTACGTCCAGGGGGAGTGATGCTTCAAACAGTCTGTATATGTGCCGTTACTAAGAGGCCAGTATTAGATTGCGATGCACCACTGGGTGTTTACTGTAACCATTGGAGCTTCATATTGGCGATGAAACACAGAAATTGCATCAGGAATGAATATAGTCGGCATAATGCTGACTTACGTCCAGGGGGAGTAATGCTTCAAACAGTCTGTATATGTGCCGTTACCGAGAGGCCAGTATTAGATTGCGACGCACCAGTGGATGTTTGCTGTAACCCTTGGAGCTTCATATTGACGATGAAACAGAGAAATTGCATCGGGATTGAATACAGTAGGCATAATGCCGACTTACGTCCAGGGGGAGTAATGCTTCAAACAGTCTGTATATGTGCCGTTACTGGGAGGCCAGTGTTAGGTTGCGACGCACCACAGGGTGTTTACTGTAACCCTTGGAGCTTCATATTGACGATGAAACACAGAAATTGCATCGGGTTTGAATATAGTAGGCACAATGCCGACTTACGTCCAGGGGGAGCAAAGCTTCAAACAGTCTGCTACGTGCCCTTACTGAGAGGCCAGTATCAGAGAGGGACGCACCACTGGGTGTTTACTGTAACCCTTGGAGCTTCATATTGACGATGAAACACAGAAAATGCATCGGGATTGAATATAGCAGGCACAAAGCCAACTTACGTCCAGGGGGAGTAACGCTTCAAACAATCTGCATATGTGCCGTTACTGAGAGGCCAGTATTAGGTTGCGACGCACCACTGGGTGATTACTGTAACCCTTGGAGCTTCATATTGACGATGAAACACAGAAATTGCATCGGGATTGAATATAGTAGCCACAATGCCGACTTACGTCCAGGGGGAGTAATGCTTCAACAGTCTGTATATGTGCCGTTACTGAGAGGCCAGTATTAGATTGCGACGCACCACTGGGTGTTTACTGTAACCCTTGGAGCTTCATATTGCCGATGAAACACAGAAATTGCATCGGGATTGAATATAGTAGGCACAATGCCGACTTACGTCCAGGGGGAGTAATGCTTCTAACTGTCAGTATATGTGCAGTCACTGGGAGGCCAGTATTAGATTGCGACGCACCACTGAGTGTTTACTGTAACACTTGGAGATTCATATTGACGATGAAACAAAGAAATTGCATCAGAATTGAATATGGACGGCATTAAGCTGCCTTACGTCCAGGGGGAGTTATGCTTCAAACAGTCTGTATATGTGCCGTTACTGAGAGGCCAGTATAAGATTGCGACGCACCACTGGGTGTTTACTGTAACCCTTGGAGCTTCACATTGACGGTGAAACATAGAAATTGCATCGGGATTGAATACAGTACGAACAATGCCGACTTACGTCCAGGGGAAGTAATGCTACAAACAGTCCGGATATGTGCCGTTACTGAGAGGCCAGTATTAGATTGCAACGCACCACTGGGTGTTTACTGTAACCCTTGCAGCTTCATATTGCCGATGAAACACAGAAATTGCATCGGGATTGAATATAGTAGGAACAATGCCGACATACGTCCAGGGGGAGTAATGCTTCTAACTGTCTGTATATGTGCCGTTACTGAGAGGACAGTATTAGATTGCGACGCACTACTGGAGGTTTACTGTATCCCTCTGAGCTTTATATTGACGATGAAATACAGAAATTGCATCGGGATTGAATATAGTAGGAACAATGCCGACTTACGTCCAGGGGGAGTAATGCTTCAAACAGTCTGTATATGTGCCATTACTGAGAGGCCAGTATTAGATTGCGACGCACCACTGGGTGTTTACTGTAACCCGTGGAGCTTCATATTGACGATGAAACACAGAAATTGGATCGGGATTGAATATAGTAATCATAATGCTGACTTACGTCCAGGGGGAGCAATGCATGAAACAGTCTGTATCCGTGCCGTCACTGGGAGGCCAGTATTAGATTGCGACGCACCACTGAGTGTTTACTGTAACACTTGGAGCTTCATATTGACGATGAAACACAGAAATTGCATCGGGATTGAATATAGACGGCATAATGCTGCCTTACGTCCAGGGGGAGTAATGCATCAAACAGTCTATATACGTGCCGTTCCTGAGAGTTCAGCATTAAATTCCGACGCACCAGTTGATGATTACAGTAACGCTTGGAGCTTCATATTGACGATGAAACACAGAAATTGCATCGGGATTGAATATAGTAGGCACAATGCCGACTTACGTCCAGGGGGAGTAATCCTTCAAACAGTCTGTATTTGTGCCGTTACTGAGGGGCCAATATTAGATTGCGACGCACCACTGAGTGTTTACTGTAACACTTAGAGCTTCATATTGACGATGAAACACAGAAATTGCATCGGGATTGAATATAGTAGGCACAATGCCGACTTACGTCCAGGAGGAGTGATGCTTCAAACAGTCTGTATATCTGCCGTTACAGAGATTCCAGTATTAGATTGCGACGCACCACTGGGTTTTTACTGTACCCCTTCGAGCTTCATATTGACGAAGAAACACAGAAATCGCATCGGGATTGAATAAAGTAGGCACAATGCCACAATGCCGACTTACGTCCAGGGGGAGTAATGCTTCAAACAGTCTGTATATGTGCCGTTACTGAGAGACCGGTATTAGATTGCGACGCAGCATGGATGTTTACTCTAATCCTTCGAGTTTCATATTGACGATGAAACACAGAAATTGCATCGGGATTGAATATAGTAGGCACAATGCCTACTTACGACCAGTAGGAGTAATGCTTCAAACAGTCTGTATACGTGCCGTTACTGAGAGGCCAGTACTAGATTGCGACGCACCACTGGGTGTTTACTGTAAACCTTGGAGCTTCATAATGACGATGAAACACAGAAATTGCTGCGGGATTGAATATAGTTGGCACAATGCCGACTTACGTCCAGGGGGAGCAATGCTTCAAACAGTCTGTATACGTGCCGTTACTGAGAGTCCAGTATTAGATTGCGACGCACCACTGGGTGTTTACTGTAACCCTTGAAGCTTCATATTGACGACGAAACACAGAAATTGCACCGGGATTGAATACAGTAGGCACAATGCCGACATACGTCCAGGGGGAGTAATGCTTCAAACACTCTGTATATGTGCCGTTACTGAGAGGCCAGTATAAGATTGCGACGCACCACTGGGTGTTTACTGTAACCCTTGGAGCTTCACATTGTAGATGAAACATAGAAATTGCATCGGGATTGAATACAGTACGAACAATGCCGACTTACGTCCAGGGGAAGTAATGCTACAAACAGTCCGGATATGTGCCGTTACTGAGTGGCCAGTATTAGATTGCAAGGCACCACTGGGTGTTTACTGTAACCCTTGGAGCTTCATATTGCCGATGAAACACAGAAATTGCATCGGGATTGAATATAGTAGGCACAATGCCGACTTACGTCCAGGGGGAGTAATGCTTCAAACAGTCTGTATATGTGCCGTTACTGAGAGGACAATATTAGATTGCGACGCACTACTGGGTGTTTACTGTATCCCTTGGAGCTTCATATTGACGATGAAAAACAGTTATTGCATCGGGATTGAATATAGTAGGCACAACGCCGACTTACGTCCAGGGGGAGCAATGCTTGAAACAGTCTGTATCCGTGCCGTCGCTGGGAGGCCAGTATTAGATTTCGACGCAACACCGAGTGTTTACTGTAACTCTTGGAGCTTCATATTGACGATGAAACACAGAAATCGCATCAGGATTGAATATAGTCGGCATAATGCTGACTTACGTCCAGAGGAGTAATGCTTCAAACAGTCTGTATATGTGATGTTACTGAGAGGCCAGTACTAGATTGCGACGCACCACTGGGTGTTTACTGTAACTTTTGGAGCTTCACATTGACGATGAAACATAGAAATTGCATCGGGATTGAATACAGTAGTAACAATGCCGACTTACGTCCAGGGGAAGTATGCTACAAATAGTCCGTATATGTGCCGATACTGAGAGGCCAGTATTAGATTGCATCGCACCACTGGGTGTTTAATGTAAACCTTGGAGCTTCATATTGACGATGAAACACAGAAATTGCTTCGGGATTGAATATATTAGGCACAATGCCGACTTACGTCCAGGGGGAGTAATGCTTCAAACAGTCTGTATATGTGCCGTTACTGAGAGGCCAATATTAGATTGCGACGCACAACTGGGTGTTTACTGTAACCCTTGGAGCTTCATATTGACGATGAAACACAGAAATTGCATCGGGATTGAATATAATAGGCACAATGACGACTTACGTCCAGGGGGATTAATGCTTCAAACAGTCTGTATATGTGCCGTTACAGGGAGGCCAGTATTAGGTTGTGACGCACCACTGGGTGTTTACTGTAACCCTTGGAGTTTCATATTGGCCATGAAACACAGAAATTACATCGGGATTGAATATAGTAGGCACAATGCTGACTTACGTCCAGGGGGAGTAATGCTTCAAACAGTCTGTATATGTGCCGTTACTGAGAGGCCAGTACTAGGTTTCGACGCACCACTAGGTGATTACAGTAACCCTTGGAGCTTCATATTGACGATGAAACACAGAAATTGCATCGGGATTGAATACAGTAGGCATAATGCCGACTTACGTCCAGGGAGAGTAATGCTTCAAACAGTCTGTATACGTGCCTTCACTGGGAGGCCAGAATTAGATTGCAACGCACCAGTGGATGTTTACTGTAACCCTTGGAGCTTCATATTGACGATGAAACACAGAAATTGCATCGGGATTGAATATAGTAGGCACAATGCCGACTTACGTCCAGGGGGAGTAATGCTTCAAACAGTCTGTATATGTGCCTTTACTGAGAGGCCAGTATTAGATTGCGACGCACTACTGGGTGTTTACTGTAACCCCTGGAGCTTCATATTGACGATGAAACACAGAAATTGCATCGGGATTGAATATAGTAGGCACAATGCCGACTTACGTGCAGGGGGAGTAATGCTTCAAACAGTCTGTATATGTGCCGTTACGGGGATGCCAGTATTAGGTTGTGACGCACCACTGGGTGTTTACTGTAACCCTCGGAGCTTCATATTGACGATGAAACACAGAAATTGCATCGGGATTGAATATACTAGGCACAATGCCGACTTACGTCCAGGGGGAGTGATGCTTCAAACAGTCTGTATATGTGCCGTTACTGAGAGGCCAGTATTAGATTGCGATGCACCACTGGGTGTTTACTGTAACCATTGGAGCTTCATATTGGCGATGAAACACAGAAATTGCATCAGGAATGAATATAGTCGGCATAATGCTGACTTACGTCCAGGGGGAGTAATGCTTCAAACAGTCTGTATATGTGCAGTTACCGAGAGGCCAGTATTAGATTGCGACGCACCAGTGGATGTTTGCTGTAACCCTTGGAGCTTCATATTGACGATGAAACAGAGAAATTGCATCGGGATTGAATACAGTAGGCATAATGCCGACTTACGTCCAGGGGGAGTAATGCTTCAAACAGTCTGTATATGTGCCGTTACTGGGAGGCCAGTGTTAGGTTGCGACGCACCACAGGGTGTTTACTGTAACCCTTGGAGCTTCATATTGACGATGAAACACAGAAATTGCATCGGGATTGAATGTAGTAGGCACAACGACGACTTACGTCCAGGGGGAGTAATGCTTAAAACAGTCTGTATACGTGCCGTCACTGGGAGTCCAGTATTAGATTGCGACGCACCACTGGGTGTTTACTGTAACCCTTGGAGCTTCTTATTGAAGATGAAACACATAAATTGCATTAGGATTGAGTATAGTAGGCACAATGCCGACTTACGTCCAGGGGGAGTAATGCTTCAAAAAGGCTGTATACGTGCCGTTCCTTAGAGTTCAGCATTGGACTGCGACGCACCAGTGGATCATTACAGTAACCCTTGGAGCTTCATATTGACGAAGAAACACAGAAAATGCATCGGGATTGAATATAGTAGGCACAATGTCGACTTACGTCCACGAGGAGTAATGCTTCATAGAGTCTGTATACGTGCCGTACTGAGAGGCCAGTATTAGATTGCGACGCACCAGTGGATGTTTACTGTGACCCTTGGAGCTTCATATTGACGATGAAACACAGAAAATGCATCGGGATTGAATATAGCAGGCACAAAGCCAACTTACGTCCAGGGGGAGTAACGCTTCAAACAATCTGCATATGTGCCGTTACTGAGAGGCCAGTATTAGGTTGCGACGCACCACTGGGGGATTACTGTAACCCTTGGAGCTTCATATTGACGATGAAACACAGAAATTGCATCGGGATTGAATATAGTACCCACAATGCCGACTTACGTCCAGGGGGAGTAATGCTTCAACAGTCTGTATATGTGCCGTTACTGAGAGGCCAGTATTAGATTGCGACGCACCACTGGGTGTTTACTGTAACCCTTGGAGCTTCATATTGCCGATGAAACACAGAAATTGCATCGGGATTGAATATAGTAGGCACAATGCCGACTTACGTCCAGGGGGATTAATGCTTCTAACAGTCAGTATATGTGCAGTCACTGGGAGGCCAGTATTAGATTGCGACGCACCACTGAGTGTTTACTGTAACACTTGGAGCTTCATATTGACGATGAAACACAGAAATTGCATCGGGATTGAATATAGACGGCATAATGCTGCCTTACGTCCAGGGGGAGTAATGCATCAAACAGTCTGTATACGTGCCGTTCCAGAGAGTTCAGCATTAGATTCCGACGCACCAGTTGATGATTACAGTAACGCTTGGAGCTTCATATTGACGATGAAACACAGAAATTGCATCGGGATTGAATATAGTAGGCACAATGCCGACTTACGTCCAGGGGGAGTAATCCTTCAAACAGTCTGTATATGTGCCGTTACTGAGAGGCCAATATTAGATTGCGACGCACCACTGGGTGTTTACTGTAACCCTTGGAGCTTCATATTAACGATGAAACACAGAAATTGCATCGGGATTGAGTATAGTAGGCACAATGCCGACTTACGTCCAGGAGGAGTGATGCTTCAAACAGTCTGTATATCTGCCGTTACAGAGATTCCAGTATTAGATTGCGACGCACCACTGGGTTTTTACTGTACCCCTTCGAGCTTCATATTGACGAAGAAACACAGAAATCGCATCGGGATTGAATATAGTAGGCACAATGCCACAATGCCGACTTACGTCCAGGGGGAGTAATGCTTCAAACAGTCTGTATATGTGCCGTTACTGAGAGACCGGTATTAGATTGCGACGCAGCATGGATGTTTACTGTAATCCTTCGAGTTTCATATTGACGATGAAACACAGAAATTGCATCGGGATTGAATATAGTAGGCACAATGCCTACTTACGACCAGTAGGAGTAATGCTTCAAACAGTCTGTATATGTGCCGTTACTGAGAGGCCAGTACTAGATTGCGACGCACCACTGGGTGTTTACTGTAAACCTTGGAGCTTCATAATGACGATGAAACACAGAAATTGCTGCGGGATTGAATATAGTTGGCACAATGCCGACTTACGTCCAGGGGGAGCAATGCTTCAAACAGTCTGTATACGTGCCGTTACTGAGAGTCCAGTATTAGATTGCGACGCATCACTGGGTGTTTACTGTAACCTTTGGAGCTTCATATTGACGATGAAAAACAAAAATTGCATCGGGATTGAATATAGTAGGCACAATGCCGACTTACGTCCAGGGGGAGTAATGCTTCTAGCAGTCTGTATACGTGCCGTCACTGAGAGGCCAGAATTACATTACGACGCACCAGTGGATGTTTACTGTAACCCTTGGAGCTTCATATTGACGATGAAACACAGAAATTGCATCGGGATTGAATATAGTAGGCACAATGCCGACTTACGTCCAGGAGGAGTAATAATTCAAACAGTCTGTATACGTGCCGTTACTGACAGGCCAGTATTAGATTACGACGCACCAGTCGATGTTTACTGTAACCCTTGGAGCTTCATATTGACGAGGAAACACAGAAATTGCATCGGGATTGAATACAGTAGGCACAATGCCGACATACGTCTAGGGGGAGTAATGCTTCAAACAGTCTGTATTTGTGCCGTTACTGAGATGCCAGTATTAGGTTGCGACGTGCCACTGAGTTATTACTGTAGCCCTTGGAGCTTCATATTGACGATGAAACACCGAAATTGCATCAGGATTGAATGCAGTCGGCATAATGCTGACTTACGTCCAGGCGGAGTAATGCTTCAAACATTCTGTATATGTGCCGTTACTGAGAGGCCAGTATTAGATTGCGACGCACCACTGGGTGTTTACTGTAAACCTTGAAGCTTCATATTGACGATGAAACACAGAAATTGCATCGGGATTGAATTTAGTAGGCACAACGCCGTCTTACGTCCAGGGGGAGTAATGCTTCAAACAGTCTGTATATGTGCCGTTACTGAGAGGCCAGTATTAGATTGCGACGCACCACAGGGTGTTTACTGTAACCCTTGGAGCTTCACCTTGACGATGAAACACAGAAATTGCATCGGGATTGAATACAGTAGGAACAATGCCGACTTAGGTCCAGGGGAAGTAATGCTTCAAACAGTCTGTATATGTGCCGTTACTGAGAGACCAGTATTGAATTGGGACGCACCACTGGGTGTTTACTGTAACCCTTGGAGCTTCATATTGACGATGAAACACAGAAATTGCATCGGGATTGGATATAGTAGGCACAATGCCGACTTACGTCCAGGGGGAGTAATGCTTCTAACTGTCAGTATATGTGCAGTCACTGGGAGGCTAGTATTAGATTGCGACGCACCACCTAGTGTTTACTGTAACACTTGGAGATTCATATTGACGATGAAACAAAGAAATTGCATCAGGATTGAATATAGAAGGCATAAAGCTGCCTTACGTCCAGGGGGAGTTATGCTTCAAACAGTCTGTATATGTGCCGTTAGTGAGAGGCCTGTATAAGATTGCGACGCACCACTGGGTGTTTACTGTAACCCTTGGAGCTTCACATTGACGGTGAAACATAGAAATTGCATCGGGATTGAATACAGTACAAACAATGCCGACTTACGTCCAGGGGAAGTAATGCTACAAACAGTCCGGATATGTGCCGTTACTGAGAGGCCAGTATTAGATTGCAACGCACCACTGGGTGTTTACTGTAACCCTTGGAGCTTCATATTGCCGATGAAACACAGAAATTGCATCGGGATTGAATATAGTAGGCACAATGCCGACATACGTCCAGGGGGAGTAATGCTTCTAACTGTCTGTATATGTGCCGTTACTGAGAGGACAGTATTAGATTGCGACGCACTACTGGGTGTTTACTGTATCCCTCTGAGCTTTATATTGACGATGAAATACAGAAATTGCATCGGGATTGAATATAGTAGGAACAATGCCGACTTACGTCCAGGGGGAGTAATGCTTCAAACAGTCTGTATATGTGCCATTACTGAGAGGCCAGTATTAGATTGCGACGCACCACTGGGTGTTTACTGTAACCCGTGGAGCTTCATATTGACGATGAAACACAGAAATTGGATCGGGATTGAATATAGTAATCATAATGCTGACTTACGTCCAGGGGGAGCAATGCATGAAACAGTCTGTATCCGTGCCGTC
Source organism: Schistocerca cancellata (assembly GCF_023864275.1). Taxonomy (NCBI): domain Eukaryota; kingdom Metazoa; phylum Arthropoda; class Insecta; order Orthoptera; family Acrididae; genus Schistocerca; species Schistocerca cancellata. The sequence continues at coordinate 464,235,620 of NC_064634.1, read as the reverse complement.
ACTGGGAGGCCAGTATTAGATTGCGACGCACCACTGAGTGTTTACTGTAACACTTGGAGCTTCATATTGACGATGAAACACAGAAATTGCATCGGGATTGAATATAGACGGCATAATGCTGCCTTACGTCCAGGGGGAGTAATGCATCAAACAGTCTGTATACGTGCCGTTCCTGAGAGTTCAGCATTAGATATCGACGCACCAGTTGATGATTACAGTAACCCTTGGAGCTTCATATTAACGATGAAACACAGAAATTGCATCGGGATTGAATATAGTAGGCACAATGCCGACTTACGTCCAGGAGGAGTGATGCTTCAAACAGTCTGTATATCTGCCGTTACAGAGATTCCAGTATTAGATTGCGACGCACCACTGGGTTTTTACTGTACCCCTTCGAGCTTCATATTGACGAAGAAACACAGAAATCGCATCGGGATTGAATATAGTAGGCACAATGCCACAATGCCGACTTACGTCCAGGGGGAGTAATGCTTCAAACAGTCTGTATATGTGCCGTTACTGAGAGACCGGTATTAGATTGCGACGCAGCATGGATGTTTACTGTAATCCTTCGAGTTTCATATTGACGATGAAACACAGAAATTGCATCGGGATTGAATATAGTAGGCTCAATGCCTACTTACGACCAGTAGGAGTAATGCTTCAAACAGTCTGTATACGTGCCGTTACTGAGAGGCCAGTACTAGATTGCGACGCACCACTGGGTGTTTACTGTAAGCCTTGGAGCTTCATAATGACGATGAAACACAGAAATTGCTGCGGGATTGAATATAGTTGGCACAATGCCGACTTACGTCCAGGGGGAGCAATGCTTCAAACAGTCTGTATACGTGCCGTTACTGAGAGTCCAGTATTAGATTGCGACGCACCACTGGGTGTTTACTGTAACCCTTGGAGCTTCATATTGACGATGAAAAACAAAAATTGCATCGGGATTGCATATAGTAGGCACAATGCCGACTTACGTCCAGGGGAAGTAATGCTTCTAGCAGTCTGTATACGTGCCGTCACTGAGAAGCCAGAATTACATTACGACGCACCAGTGGATGTTTACTGTAACCCTTGGAGCTTCATATTGACGATGAAACACAGAAATTGCATCGGGATTGAATATAGTAGGCACAATGCCGACTTACGTCCAGGAGGAGTAATAATTCAAACAGTCTGTATACGTGCCGTTACTGACAGGCCAGTATTAGATTACGACGCACCAGTCGATGTTTACTGTAACCCTTGGAGCTTCATATTGACGACGAAACACAGAAATTGCATCGGGATTGAATACAGTAGGCACAATGCCGACATACGTCCAGGGGGAGTAATGCTTCAAACAGTCTGTATTTGTGCCGTTACTGAGATGCCAGTATTAGGTTGCGACGTGCCACTGAGTTATTACTGTAGCCCTTGGAGCTTCATATTGACGATGAAACACCGAAATTGCATCAGGATTGAATGTAGTCGGCATAATGCTGACTTACGTCCAGGCGGAGTAATGCTTCAAACATTCTGTATATGTGCCGTTACTGAGAGGCCAGTATTAGATTGCGACGCACCACTGGGTGTTTACTGTAACCCTTGAAGCTTCATATTGACGATGAAACACAGAAATGGCATCGGGATTGAATTTAGTAGGCACAACGCCGTCTTACGTCCAGGGGGAGTAATGCTTCAAACAGTCTGTATATGTGCCGTTACTGAGAGGCCAGTATTAGATTGCGACGCACCACTGGGTGTTTACTGTTACCCTTGGAGCTTCACCTTGACGATGAAACACAGAAATTGCATCGGGATTGAATACAGTAGGAACAATGCCGACTTAGGTCCAGGGGAAGTAATGCTTCAAACAGTCTGTATATGTGCCGTTACTGAGAGACCAGTATTGAATTGGGACGCACCACTGGGTGTTTACTGTAACCCTTGGAGCTTCATATTGACGATGAAACACAGAAATTGCATCGGGATTGAATATAGTAGGCACAATGCCGACTTACGTCCAGGGGGAGTAATGCTTCTAACTGTCAGTATATGTGCAGTCACTGGGAGGCCAGTATTAGATTGCGACGCACCACTGAGTGTTTACTGTAACACTTGGAGCTTCATATTGACGATGAAACACAAAAATTGCATCAGGATTGAATATAGACGGCATAAAGCTGCCTTACGTCCAGGGGGAGTAATGCTTCAAACAGTCTGTATATGTGCCGTTACTGAGAGGCCAGTATAAGATTGCGACGCACCACTGGGTGTTTACTGTAACCCGTGGAGCTTCATATTGACGATGAAACACAGAAATTGGATCGGGATTGAATATAGTAGGCATAATGCTGACTTACGTCCAGGGGGAGCAATGCATGAAACAGTCTGTATCCGTGCCGTCACTGGGAGGCCAGTATTAGATTGCGACGCACCACTGAGTGTTTACTGTAACACTTGGAGCTTCATATTGACGATGAAACACAGAAATTACATCGGGATTGAATATAGACGGCATAATGCTGCCTTACGTCCAGGGGGAGTAATGCATCAAACAGTCTGTATACGTGCCGTTCCTGAGAGTTCAGCATTAGATTCCGACGCACCAGTTGATGATTACAGTAACGCTTGGAGCTTCATATTGACGATGAAACACAGAAATTGCATCGGGATTGAATATAGTAGGCACAATGCCGACTTACGTCCAGGGGGAGTAATCCTTCAAACAGTATGTATATGTGCCGTTACTGAGAGGCCAATATTAGATTGCGACGCACCACTGAGTGTTTACTGTAACCCTTGGAGCTTCATATTGACGATGAAACACAGAAATTGCATCGGGATTGAATATAGTAGGCACAATGCCGACTTACGTCCAGGGGGAGTGATGCTTCAAACAGTCTGTATATCAGCCGTTACAGAGATTCCAGTATTAGATTGCGACGCACCACTGGGTTTTTACTGTACCCCTTCAAGCTTCATATTTACGAAGAAACACAGAAATCGCATCGGGATTGAATATAGTAGGCACAATGCCACAATGCCGACTTACGTCCAGGGGGAGTAATGCTTCAAACAGTCTGTATATTAGCCGTTACTGAGAGACCGGTATTAGATTGCGACGCAGCATGGATGTTTACTGTAAACCTTCGAGTTTCGTATTGAGGATGAAACACAGAAATTGCATCGTGATTGAATATAGTAGGCACAATGCCTACTTACGACCAGTAGGAGTAATGCTTCAAACAGTCTGTATACGTGCCGTTACTGAGAGGCCAGTTCTAGATTGCGACGCACCACTGGGTGTTTACTGTAAACCTTGGAGCTTCATAATGACGATGAAACACAGAAATTGCTGCGGGATTGAATATAGTTGGCACAATGCCGACTTACGTCCAGGGGGAGCAATGCTTCAAACAGTCTGTATACGTGCCGTTACTGAGAGTACAGTATTAGATTGCGACGCACCACTGGGTGTTTACTGTAACCCTTGGAGCTTCATATTGACGATGAAAAACAAAAATTGCATCGGGATTGAATATAGTAGGCACAATGCCGACTTACGTCCAGGGGGAGTAATGCTTCAAGCAGTCTGTATACGTGCCGTCACTGAGAGGCCAGAATCACATTACGACGCACCAGTGGATGTTTACTGTAACCCTTGGAGCTTCATATTGACGATGAAACACAGAAATTGCATCGGGATTGAATATAGTAGGCACAATGCCGACTTACGTCCAGGGGGAGTAATGCTTCAAATAGTCTGTATTTGTGCCGTTACTGAGATGCCAGTATTAGGTTGCGACGTGCCACTGAGTTATTACTGTAGCCCTTGGAGCTTCATATTGACGATGAAACATCGAAATTGCATCAGGATTGAATGTAGTCGGCATAATGCTGACTTACGTCCAGGCGGAGTAATGCTTCAAACATTCTGTATATGTGCCGTTACTGAGAGGCCAGTATTAGATTGCGACGCACCACTGGGTGTTTACTGTAACCCTTGAAGCTTCATATTGACGATGAAACACAGAAATTGCATCGGGATTGAATTTAGTAGGCACAACGCCGTCTTACGTCCAGGGGGAGTAATGCTTCAAACAGTCTGTATATGTGCCGTTACTGAGAGGCCAGTATTAGATTGCGACGCACCACAGGGTGTTTACTGTAACCCTTGGAGCTTCACCTTGACGATGAAACACAGAAATTGCATCGGGATTGAATACAGTTGGAACAATGCCGTCTTAGGTCCAGGGGGAGTAATGCTTCAAACAGTTTCTATATGAGCCGTTACTGAGAGACCGATATTAGTTTGCGACGCACCAGTGGATGTTTACTGTAACCCTTGGAGCTTCATATTGACGATGAAAAACAGAAATTGCATCGGGATTGAATATAGTAGGAACTATGCTGCCTTACGTCCAGGGGGAGTAATGCTTTAAACAGTCTGTATCTGTGCCGTTACTGAGAGGCCAGTATTAGATTGCGCCGCACCACTGGGTGTTTACTGTAACCCTTGGAACTTCTTATTGAAGATGAAACACAGAAATTGCATCAGGATTGAATATAGTAGGCACAATGCCGACTTACGTCCAGGGGGAGTAATGCTTCAAACAGTCTGTATACGTGCCGTTCCTGAGAGTTCAGCATTAGATTCCGACGCACCAGTGGATGATTACAGTAACCCTTGGAGCTTCATATTGACGATGAAACACAGAAATTGCATCGGGATTGAATATAGTAGGCACATTGCCGACTTACGTCCAGGAGGAGTAATGCTTCATAGAGTCTGTATACGTGCCGTACTGAGAGGCCAGTATTAGATTGCGACGCACCAGTGGATGTATACTGTAACCCTTGGAGCTTCATATTGACGATGAAACACAGAAATTGGATCGGGATTGAATATAGCAGGCACAATGCTGACTTACGTCCAGGTGGAGTAACGCTTCAAACAATCTGCATACGTGCCGTTACTGAGAGGCCAGTATTAGGTTGCGACGCACCACTGGGTGATTTCTGTAACCCTTGGAGCTTCATATTGACGATGAAACACAGAAATTGCATCGGGATTGAATATAGTAGGCACAATGCCGACTTACGTCCAGGGGGAGTAATCCTTCATACAGTCTGTATATGTGCCGTTACTGAGAGGCCAATATTAGATTGCGACGCACCACTGAGTGTTTACTGTAACACTTGGAGCTTCATATTGACGATGAAACACAGAAATTGCATCAGGATTGAATATAGTCGGCATAATGCTGACTTACGTCCAGGGGGAGTAATGCTTCAAACAGTCTGTATGTGTGCCGTTACTGAGAGACCGGTATTAGATTGCGACGCACCAGTGGATAATTACTGTAACCCTTGGAGCTTCATATTGACGATGAAAAACAGTTATTGCTTCGGGATTGAATATAGTAGGCACAATGCCGACTGACGTCCAGGGGGAGCAATGCTTGAAACAGTCTGTATCCGTGCCGTCACTGGGAGGCCAGTATTAGATTGCGACGCACCACTGAGTGTTTACTGTAACACTTGGAGCTTCATATTGACGATGAAACACAGAAATTGCATCAGGATTTAATATAGACGGCATAATGCTGCCTTACGTCCAGGGGGAGTAATGCTTCAAACAGTCTGTATATGTGCCGTTACTGAGAGGCCAGTATTAGATTGCGACGCACCACTGGTTGTTTACTGTAACCCTTGGAGCTTCACATTGACGATGAAACGTAGAAATTGCATCGGGATTGAATACAGTAGGAACAATGCCGACTTACGTCCAGGGGAAGTAATGCTACAAACAGTCCGTATATGTGCTGTTACAGAGATGCCAGTATTAGATTGCAACGCACCACTGGGTGTTTACTGTAACCCTTGGAGCTTTATATTGACGATGAAATACAGAAATTGCATCGGGATTGAATATAGTAGCAACAATGGCGACTTACGTCCAGGGGGCGTAATGCCTCAAACAGTCTGTATATGTGCCATTACTGAGAGGCCAGTATTAGATTGCGACGCACCAGTGGATGTTTACTGTAACCCTTGGAGCTTCATATTGACGATGAAACACAGAAATTGGATCGGGATTGAATATAGCAGCCACAATGCCGACTTACGTCCAGGGGGAGTAACGCTTCAAACAATCTGCATATGTGCCGTTACTGAGAGGCCAGTATTAGATTGCAACGCACCACTGGGAGTTTACTGTAACCCTTGGAGCTTCATATTGCCGATGAAACACAGAAATTGCATCGGGATTGAATATAGGAGGCACAATGCCGACTTACGTCCAGGGGGAGTAATGCTTCTAACTGTCTGTATATGTGCCGTTACTGAGAGGCCAGTATTAGATTGCGACGCACTACTGGGTGTTTACTGTAACCCTTGGAGCTTTATATTGACGATGAAATGCAGAAATTGCATCGGGATTGAATGTAGTAGGAACAATGCCGACTTACGTCCAGGGGGAGTAATGCTTCAAACAGTCTGTATATGTGCCGTTACTGAGAGGCCAGTATTAGATTGCGACGCAATACTGGGTGTTTACTGTAACCCTTGGAGCTTCATATTGACGATTAAACACAGAAATTGCATCGGGATTGAATATAGTAGGCACAATGCCGACTTATGCCCAGGGGGAGTAATGCTTCAAACAGTCTGTAGACGTTCCGCCACTGGGAGGCCAGTATTAGATTGCGACGCACGAGTGGATGTTTGCTGTAACCCTTGGAGCTTCGTATTGACGATGAAACACAGAAACTGCATCGGGATTGAATATAGTAGGCACAATGCCGACTTACGTCCAGGAGGAGTAATGCTTCAAACAGTCTGTATAAGTGCCGTTACTGAGAGGCCAGTATTAGATTACGACGCACCAGTCGATGTTTACTGTAAACCTTGGAGCTTCATAGTGACGATGAAACACAGAAATTGCATCGGGATTGAATATAGTAGGCACAATGCCGACTTACGTACAGGGGGAGTAATGCTTCAAACAGTCTGTATATGTGCCGTTACTGAGAGACCGGTATTAGATTGCGACGCACAAGTGGATTTTTACTGTAACCCTTGGAGCTTAATATTGACGATGAAACACAGAAATTGCATCGGGATTGAATATAGTAGGCACAATGCTGACTTACGTCCAGGGGGAGTAATGCTTCAAAAAGACTGTATATGTGCCGTTACTGAGAGGCCAGTATTAGGTTGCGACGCACCACTGGGTGATTACTGTAACCCTTGGAGCTTCATATTGACGATGAAAAACAGTTATTGCATCGGGATAGAATATAGTAGGCACAATGCCGACTCACGTCCAGGGGGAGCAATGCTTGAAACAGTCTGTATCCGTGCCGTCAGTGGGAGGCCAGTATTAGATTGCGACGCACCACTGAGTGTTTACTGTAACACTTGGAGCTTCATATTGACGATGAAACACAGAAATTGCATCAGCATTGAATATAGACGGCATAATGCTGCCTTACGTCCAGGGGGAGTAATGCTTCAAACAGTCTGTTTATGTGCCGTTACTGTGAGGCCAGTATTAGATTGCGACGCACCACTGGGTGTTTACTGTAACCCTTGGAGCTTCACATTGACGATGAAACATAGAAATTGCATCGGGATTGAATACAGTAGGAACAATGCCGACTTATGTCCAGGGGAAGTAATGCTACAAACAGTCCGTATATGTGCCGTTACTGAGAGGCCAGTATTAGATTGCGACGCCATACTGGGTGTTTACTGTAACCCTTGGAGCTTCATATTGACGATTAAACACAGAAATTGCATCGGGATTGAATATAGTAGGCACAATGCCGACTTATGTCCAGGGGGAGTAATGCTTCAAACAGTCTGTAAACGTTCCGCCACTGGGAGGCCAGTATTAGATTGCGACGCACGAGTGGATGTTTGCTGTAACCCTTGGAGCTTCATATTGACGATGAAACACAGAAATTGCATCGGGATTGAATATAGTAGGCACAATGGCGACTTACGTCCAGGGGGAGTAATGCCTCAAACAGTCTGTATAAGTGCCGTTACTGAGAGGCCAGTATTAGATTACGACGCACCAGTCGATGTTTACTGTAAACCTTGGAGCTTCATATTGACGATGAAACACAGAAATTGCATCGGGATTGAATATAGTAGGCACAATGCCGACTTACGTACAGGGGGAGTAATGCTTCAAACAGTCTGTATATGTGCCGTTACTGAGAGACCGGTATTAGATTGCGACGCACCAGTGGATTTTTACTGTAACCCATGGAGCTTAATATTGACGATGAAACACAGAAAATGGATCGGGATTGAATATAGTAGGCTCAATGCTGACTTACGTCCAGGGGGAGTAATGCTTCAAAAAGTCTGTATATGTGCCGTTACTGAGATTCCAGTATTAGATTTCTACGCACCACTGGGTTTTTACTGTACCCCTTCGAGCTTCATATTGACGAAGAAACACAGATATCGCATCGGGATTGAATATAGTAGGCACAATGCCACAATGTCGACTTACGTCCAGGGGGATTAATGCTTCAAACAGTCTGTATATGTGCCGTTACTGAGAGACCGGTATTAGATTGCGACGCAGCAGTGGATGTTTACTGTAAACCTTCGAGTTTCATATTGACGATGAAACACAGAAATTGCATCGGGATTGAATATTGTAGGCACAATGCCGACTTACGTCCAGGGGGAGCAATGCTTCAAACAGTCTGTATACGTGCCGTTACTGAGAGGCCAGTATTAGATTGTGACACACCAGTGGATGTTTACTGTAACCCTTGGAGCTTCATATTGACGATGAACCACAGAAATTGCATCAGGATTGAATATGGTAGGCACAATGCCGACTTACGTCCAGATGGAGTAATGCTTCAAACAGTCTGTATTTGTGCCGCTACTGAGAGGCCAGTATTAGGTTCCGACGTGCCACTGAGTTATTACTGTAACCCTTGGAGCTTCACATTGACGATGAAACACAGAAATTGCATCGGGATTGAATACAGTAGGAACAAAGCCGACTTACGTCCAGGGGAAGTAATGCTTCAAACAATCCGTATATGTGTCGTTACAGAGAGGCCAGTATTGAATTGCGACGCACCACTGGGTGTTTACTGTAACCCTTGGAGCTTCATATTGACGATGAAACACAGAAATTGCATCGGGATTGAATATAGTAGACACAATGCCGAATGACGTACATGGGGAGTAATCCTTCAAACAGTCTGTATATGTGCCGTTACTGAGAGGCCAGTATTAGATTGCGACGCACCACTGTGTGTTTACCGTAACCCTTGAAGCTTCATATTGACGATGAAACACAGAAATTGCATCAGGATTGAATGTAGTCGGCATAATGCTGACTTACGTCCAGGGGGAGTAATGCTTCAAACAGTCTGTATATGTGCCGTTACTGAGAGGCCAGTATTAGATTGCGACGCACCACTGGGTGTTTACTGTAACCCTTGAAGCTTCATATTGAAGATGAAACACAGAAATTGTATCGGGATTGAATTTAGTAGGCACAACGCCGTCTTACGTCCAGGGGGAGTAATGCTTCAAACAGTCTGTATATGTGCCGTTACTGAGAGGCCAGTATTAGATTGCGACGCACCACTGGGTGTTTACTGTAACCCTTGGAGCTTCACGTTGACGATGAAACACAGAAATTGCATCGGGATTGAATACAGTAGGAACAATGCCGACTTACGTCCAGGGGAAGTAATGCTTCAAACAATCCGTATATGTGTCGTTACAGAGAGGCCAGTATTAGATTGCGACTCACCACTGAGTGTTTACTGTAACCCTTGGAGCTTCATATTGACGATGAAACACAGAAATTGCATCGGGATTGAATATAGTAGCCACAATGCCGACTTACGTCCAGGGGGAGTAATGCTTCAAACAGTCTGTATATGTGCCGTTACTGAGAGGCCAGTACTGAATTGCGACGCACCACTGGGTGTTTACTGTAACCCTTGGAGCTTCATATTGACGATGAAACACAGAAATTGCATCGGGATTGAATATAGTAGGCACAATGCCGACTTACGTCCAGGGGGAGTAATGCTTCAAACAGTCTGAATATGTGCCGTTACTGAGAGACCGGTATTAGATTGCGACGCACCAGTGGATATTTACTGTAACCCTTGGAGCTTAATATTGACGATCAAACACAGAAATTGCATCGGGATTGAATATAGTGGGCACAATGCTGACTTACGTCTAGGGGGAGTAATGCTTCAAACAGTCTGTATATGTGCCGTTACTGAGATTCCAGTATTAGATTGCTACGCACCACTGGGTTTTTACTGTACCCCTTCGAGCTTCATATTGACGAAGAAACACAGATATCGCATCGGGATTGAATATAGTAGGCACAATGCAACAATGCCGACTTACGTCCAGGGGGACTAATGCTTCAAACAGTCTGTATATGTGCCGTTACTGAGAGACCGGTATTAGATTGCGACGAAGCGGTGAATGTTTAATGTAAACCTTCGAGTTTCATATTGACGATGAAACACAGAAATTGCATCGGGATTGAATATAGTAGGCACAATGCCGACTTACGTCCAGGGGGAGCAATGCTTCAAACAGTCTGTATACGTGCCGTTACTGAGAGGCCAGTATTAGATTGCGACACACCAGTGGATGTTTACCTTAACCCTTGGAGCTTCATATTGACGATGAACCACAGAAATTGCATCGGATTGAATATAGTAGGCACAATGCCTGCTTACGACCAGTAGGAGTAATGCTTCAAACAGTCTGTATACGTGCCGTTACTGAGAGGCCAGTACTAGATTGCGACGCACCACTGGGTGTTTACTGTAAACCTTGGAGCTTCATAATGACGATGAAACACAGAAATTGCTTCGGGATTGAATATAGTTGGCACAATGCCGACTTACGTCCAGGGGAAGCAATGCTTCGAACAGTCTGTATACGTGCCGTTACTGAGAGTCCAGTATTAGATTGCGACGCACCACTGGGTGTTTACTGTAACCCTTGGAGCTTCATATTGACGATGAAACACAATAATTGCATCGGGATTGAATATAGTAGGCACAATGCCGACTTACGTCCAGGGGAAGTAATGCTACAAACAGTCCGTATATGTGCCGTTACTGAGAGGCCAGTATTAGATTGCAACGCACCACTGGGAGTTTACTGTAACCCTTGGAGATTCATATTGCCGATGAAACACAGAAATTGCATCGGGATTGAATATAGTAGGCACAATGCCGACTTACGTCCAGGGGGAGTAATGCTTCTAACTGTCTGTATACGTGCCGTTACTGAGAGGCCAGTACTAGATTGCGTCGCACCACTGGGTGTTTACTGTAAACCTTGGAGCTTCATAATGACGATGAAACACAGAAATTGCTTGGGGATTGAATATAGTTGGCACAATGCCGACTTACGTCCAGGGGGAACAATGCTGCAAACAGTCTCTATACGTGCCGTTACTGAGAGTCCAGTATTAGATTACGACGCACCAGTCGATGTTTACTGTAACCCTTGGAGCTCCATATTGACGACGAAACGCAGAAATTGCATCGGGATTGAATATAGTAGGAACAATGCTGACATACGTCCAGGGGGAGTAATGCTTCAAACAGTCTGTATTTGTGCCGTTACTGAGAGGCCAGTATTAGGTTGCGACGTGCCACTGAGTTATTACTGTAACCCTTGGAGCTTCATATTGACGATAAAACACAGAAATTGCATCAGGATTGAATGTAGTCGGCATAATGCTGACTTACGTCCAGGGGGAGTAATGCTTCAAACAGTCTGTATATGTGCCGTTACTGAGAGGCCAGTATTAGATTGCGACGCACCACTGGGTGTTTACTGTAACCCTTGAAGCTTCATATTGACGATGAAACACAGAAATTGCATCGGGATCGAATTTAGTAGGCACAACGCCGTCTTACGTCCAGGGGGAGTAATGCTTCAAACAGTCTGTATATGTGCCGTTACTGAGAGACAAGTATTGAATTGCGACGCACCACTGGGTGTTTACTGTAACCCTTGGAGCTTCATATTGACGATGAAACAAAGAAATTGCATCGGGATTGAATATAGTAGGCACAATGCCGACTTACGTCCAGGGGGAGTAATGGTTCAAACAGTTTGTATATGTGCCGTTACTGAGAGACCGGTATTAGATTGCGACGCACCAGTGGATGTTTACTGTAACCCTTGGAGCTTCATATTGACGATGAAAAACAGTTATTGCATAGGGATTGAATATAGTAGGCACAATGCCGACTTACGTCCAGTGGGAGCAATGCTTGAAACAGTCTGTATCCGTGACGTCACTGGGAAGCCAGTATTAGATTGCGACGCACCACTGAGTGTTTACTGTAACTCTTGGGGCTTCATATTGACGATGAAACACAGAAATAGCATCAGGATTGAATATAGACGGCATAATGCTTCCTTACGTCCAGGGGAAGTAATGCTTCAAACAGTCTGTATATATGATGTTACTGAGAGGCCAGTATTAGATTGCGACACACCAATGGGTGTTTACTGTAACCCTTGGAGCTTCATAATGACGATGACTCACAGAAATCGCATCGGGATTGAATATAGGAGGCACAATGCCACAATGCCGACTTACGTCCAGGGGGAGTAATGCTTCAAACAGTCTGTATGTGTGCCGTTACTGAGAGGCCAGTATTAGATTGCGACGCACCACTGGGTGTTTACTGTAACCCTTGGAGCTTCTTATTGAAGATGAAACACTGAAATTGAATCAGGATTGAAAATAGTAGGCACAATGCCGACTTACGTCCAGGGGGAGTAATGCTTCAAACAGTCTGTATACGTGATGTTCCTGACAGTTCAGCATTAGATTCCGACGCACCAGTGGATGATTACAGTAACCCTTGGAGCTTATATTGACGATGAAACTCAGAAATTGCATCGGGATTGAATATAGTAGGCACAATGCCGACTTACGTCCAGGAGGAGTAATGCTTCATAGAGTCTGTATACGTGCCGTACTGAGAGGCCAGTATTAGATTGCGACGCACCAGTGGATGTTTACTGTAACCCTTGGAGCTTCATTTTGACGATGAAACACAGAAATTACATCGGGATGGAATGTAGTAGGCACAATGCCGACTTACGTCCAGGGGGAGTAATCCTTCAAACAGTCTGTATATGTGCCGTTACTGAGAAGCCAATATTAGATTGCGACGCAACACTGAGTGTTTACTGTAACCCTTGGAGCTTCATATTGACGATGAAACACAGAAATTGCATCAGGATTGAATATAGTCGGCATAATGCTGACTTACGTCCAGGGGGAATAATGCTTCAAACAGTCTGACTACGTGCCGTTACTTAGAGGCCAGTATTAGATAGCGACGCACCACTGGGTGTTTACTGTAACCCTTGGAGCTTCATATTGACGATGAAACACAGAAATTGCATCGGGATTGAATATAGTAGCCACAATGCTGACTTACGTCCAAGGGGAGTAATGCTTCAAACAGTCTGTATATGTGCCGTTACTGAGAGGCCAGAATTAGATTGCGACGCACCAGTGGATGTTTACTGTAACTCGTGGAGCTTCATATTGACGATGAACCACAGAAATTGCATCGGGATTGAATATAGTAGGCACAATGCCTACTTACGACCAGTAGGAGTAATGCTTCAAACAGTCTGTATACGTGCCGTTACTGAGAGGCCAGTACTAGATTGCGACGCACCACTGGGTGTTTACTGTAAACCTTGGAGCTTCATAATGACGATGAAACAAAGAAATTGCATCGGGATTGAATATAGTAGGCACAATGCCTACTTACGACCAGTAGGAGTAATGCTTCAAACAGTCTGTATACGTGCCGTTACTGAGAGGCCAGTACTAGATTGCGACGCACCACTGGGTGTTTAATGTAAACCTTGGAGTTTCATAATGACGATGAAACAAAGAAATTGCTTCGGGATTGAATATAGTTGGCACAATGCCGACTTACGTCCAGGGGGAGCAATGCTGCAAACAGTCTGTATACGTGCCGTTACTGAGAGTCAAGTATTAGATTGCGTCGCACTACTGGGTGTTTACTGTAACCCTTGGAGCTTCATATTGACGATGAAACACAAATATTGCATCGGGATTGAATATAGTAGGCACAATGCCGACTTACGTCCAGGGGGAGCAATGCTTCAAACAGTCTGTGTACGTGCCGTCACCGAGAGGCCAGAATTAGATTGCGACGCACCAGTGGATGTTTACTGTAACCCTTGGAGCTTCATATTGACGATGCAACACAGAAATTGCATCGGGATTGAATATAGTAGGCACAATGCAGACTTACGTCCAGGGGGAGTAATGCTTCAAACAGTCTGTATACGTGCCGTTACTGACAGGCCAGTATTAGATTACGACGCACCAGTCGTTGTTTACTGTAACCCTTGGAGCTTCATATTGACGACGAAACGCTGAAATTGCATCGGGATTGAATATAGTAGGATCAATGCCGACATACGTCCAGGGGGAGTAATGCTTCAAACAGTCTGTATTTGTGCCGTTACTGAGAGGCCAGTATTAGGTTGCGACGTGCCACTGACTTATTACTGTAACCCTTGGAGCTTCATATTGACGATGAAACACAGAAATTGCATCGGGATTGAATGTAGTCGGCATAATGCTGTTTTACGTCCAGGGGGAGTAATGCCTCAAATAGTCTGTATATGTGCCGTTACTGAGAGGCCAGTATTAGATTGCGACGCACCACTGGGTGTTTACTGTAACCCTTGAAGCTTCATATTGACAATAAAACACAGAAATTGCATCGGGAGCGAATTTAGTAGGCACAACGCCGTCTTACGTCCAGGGGGAGTAATGCTTCAAACAGTCTGTATATGTGCCGTTACTGAGAGACCAGTATTGAATTGTGACGCACCACTGGGTGTTTACTGTAACCCTTGGAGCTTCATATTGACGATGAAACACAGAAATTGCATCGGGGATGAATATAGTAGGCACAATGCCGACTTACGTCCAGGGGGAGTAATGGTTCAAACAGTTTGTATATTTGCCGTTACTGACAGACCGGTATTAGATTGCGACGCACCAGTGGATGTTTACTGTAACCCTTGGAGCTTCATATTGACGATGAAAAACAGTTATTGCATCGGGATCGAATATAGTAGGAAAAATGCCGACTTACGTCCAGGGGGAGTAATGCTTCAAACAGTCTGTATATGTGCCATTACTGAGAGACCGTTATTAGATTGCGACGCACCACTGAGTGTTTACTGTAACCCTTGGAGCTTGATATTGAAGATGAATCACAGAAATTGCATCGGAATTGAATATAGTAGGCACAATGCCGACTTATGACCAGGGGGAGTAATGCTTCAAACAGTCTGTAAACGTTCCGTCACTGGGAGGCCAGTATTTGATTGCGACGCACAAGTGGATGTTTGCTATAACCCTTGGAGCTTCATATTGACGATGAAACACAGAAATTGCATCGGGATTGAATATAGTAGGCACAATGCCGACTTACGTCCAGGGGGAGTAATGCTTCAAACAGTCTGTATACGTGCCGTTACTGACAGGACAGTATTAGATTACGACGCACCAGTCGATGTTTACTGTAACCCTTGGAGATTCGTATTGACGACGAAACACAGAAATTGCATCGGGTTTGAATATAGTAGGCACAATGCCGACATACGTCCAGGGGGAGTAATGCTTCAAACAGTCTGTATTTGTGCCGTTACTGAGAGGCCAGTATTAGGTTGCGACGTGCCACTGAGTTATTACTGTAACCCTTGGAGCTTCATATTGACGATGTAACACAGAAATTGCATCGGGATTGAATATAGTAGACACAATGCCGAATGACGTACATGGGGAGTAATCCTTCAAACAGTCTGTATATGTGCCGTTACTGAGAATCCAGTATTAGATTGCGACGCACCACTGTATGTTTACTGTAACCCTTGGAGCTTCATATTGACGATGAAACACAGAAATTGCATCGGGGTTGAATTTAGTAGGCACAACGCCGTCTTACGTCCAGGGGGAGTAATGCTTCAAACAGTCTGTATATGTGCCGTTAGTGAGAGGCCAGTATTAGATTGCGACGCACCACTGGGTGTTTACTGTAACCCTTGGAGCACCACATTGACGATGAAACACAGAAATTGCATCGGGATTGAATACAGTAGGAACAATGCCGACTTACGTCCAGGGGAAGTAATGCCTCAAACAATCCGTATATTTACCGTTACTGAGAGGCCAGTATTAGATTGCGACGCACCACTGAGTGTTTACTGTAACCCTTGGAGCTTCATATAGACGATGAAACACAGAAATTGCATCGGGATTGAATATAGTAGCCACAATGCCGACTTACGTCCAGGGGGAGTAATGCTTCAAACAGTCTGTATATGTGCCGTTACTGAGAGGCCAGTATTGAATTGCGACGCACCACTGGGTGTTTACTGTAACCCTTGGAGCTTCATATTGACGATGAAACACAGAAATTGTATCGGGATTGAATATAGTAGGCACAATGCCGACTTACGTCCAGGGGGAGTAATGCTTCAAACAGTTTGTATATGTGCCGTTACTGAGAGACCGGTATTAGATTGCGACCCACCAGTGGATGTTTACTGTAACCCTTGGAGCTTCATATTGACGATGAAACACGGAAATAGTATCGGGATTGAATATAGTAGGCACAATGCTGATTTACGTCCTGGGGGATTAATGCTTCAAACAGTCTGTATATGTGCCGTTACTGAGAGGCAAGTATTAGATTGCGGCGCACCACTGGGTGTTTACTGTAACCCTTGGAGCTTCATATTGACGATGAAACACAGAAATTGCATCGCGATTGAATATAGTAGGCACAATGCCGACTTACGTCCAGGGGGAGTAATGCTTCAAACATTCTGCATACGTACCGTCACTGAGAGGCCAGTATTAGATTGCGACGCACCAGTGGATGTTTATTGCACCCTTGGAGCTTCATATTGCCGATTAAACACAGAAATTCCATCTGGATTGAATATAGTAGGCACAATGCCGACTTACGTCCAGGGGGAGTAATGCTTCAAACAGTCTGTATATGTGCCGTTACTGAGAGGCCAGTATTAGATTGCGGCGCACCACTGGGTGTTTACTGTAACCCTTGGAGCTTCATATTGCCGATTAAATACAGAAATTCCATCTGGATTGAATACAGTAGGAACAATGCCGACTTACGTCCAGGGGAAGTAATGCTTCAATCAATCTGTATATGTGCCGTTACTGAGAGCCCAGTATTACATTGCGACGCACCACTGAGTGTTTACAGTAACCCTTGGAGCTTCATATTGACGATGAAACACAGAAATTGCATCAGGATTGAATATAGTCGGCATAATGCTGACTTTCGTCCAGGGGGAGTAATGCTTCTAATTGTCTGTATACGTGCCGTTCCTGAGAGGCCAGAATGAGATAGCGACGCGCCACTGGGTGTTTACTGTAACCCTTGGAGCTTCATATTGATGATCAAACACAGAAATTGCATCGGGATTGAATATAGTAGGCAGAATGCCGACTTACGTCTAGTGGGAGTAATGCTTCAAACAGTCTGTATATGTGCCGTTACTGAGAGGCCAGTATTAGATTGCAACGCACCACTGGGTGTTTACTGTAACCCTTGGAGCTTCATATTGACTATGAAACACAGAAATTGCATCGGGATTGAATATAGTCGGCATAATGCTGACTTACGTCCAGGGGGAGTAATGCTTCAAACAGTCTGTATATGTGATGT
This sequence comes from Schistocerca cancellata, assembly GCF_023864275.1. Taxonomy (NCBI): domain Eukaryota; kingdom Metazoa; phylum Arthropoda; class Insecta; order Orthoptera; family Acrididae; genus Schistocerca; species Schistocerca cancellata. The sequence goes on along the minus strand of NC_064634.1, from coordinate 464,217,804 downwards.
TGCTGAGAGGCCAGTATTAGATTGCGACGCACCACTGGGTGTTTACTGTAACCCTTGGAGCTTCATATTGACGATCAAACACAGAAATTGCATCGGGATTGAATATAGTAGGCACAATGCCGACTTACGTCCAGGGGGAGTAATGCTTCAAAGAGTCTGTATATGTGCCGTTACTGAGGGGCCAGTATTAGATTGCGACGCACCACTGGGTGTTTACTGTAACCCTTGGAGCTTCATATTGTCGATGAAACACAAAAATTGCATCGGGATTGAATATAGTAGGCACAATGCCGACTTACGTCCAGGGGGAGTAATGCTTCAAACAGTCTGTATACGTGCCGTCACTGAGAGGCCAGAATTAGATTGCGACGCACCAGTGGATGTTTACTGTAACCCTTGGAGCTTCATATTGACGATGAAACACAGAAATTGCATCGGGATTGAATATAGTAGGCAGAATGCCGACTTACGTCCAGGGGGAGTAATGCTTCAAACAGTCTGTCTACGTGCCGTTACTGACAGGCCAGTATTTGATTACGACGCACCAGTCGATGTTTACTGTAACACTTGGAGCTTCATATTGACGACGAAACACAGGAATTGCATCGGGATTGAATATAGTAGGCACAATGCCGACATACGTCCAGGGGGAGTAATGCTTCAAACAGTCTGTATTTGTGCCGTTACTGAGAGGCCAGTATTAGGTTGCGACGCACCACTAGGTGTTTACTGTAACCCTTGAAGCTTCATATTGACGATGAAACACAGAAATTGCATCAGGATTGAATTTAGTAGGCACAACGCCGTCTTACGTCCAGGGGGAGTAATGCTTCAAACAGTCTGTATATGTGCCGTTGCTGAGAGGCCAGTATTAGATTGCGATGCACCACTGAGTGTTTACTGTAAGCCTTGGAGCTTCATATTGACGATGAAACACAGAAATTCCATGTGGATTGAATATAGTCGGCATAATGCTGACTTACGTCCTGGGAGAGTAATGCTTCAAACAGTCTGTATATGTGACGTTACTGAGAGGCCAGCAATAGATTGCGACGCACCACTGGGTGTTTACTGTAACCCTTGGAGCTTCATATTGACGATGAAACACAAAAATTGCATCGGTATTGAATATAGTAGGCACAATGCCGACTTACGTCCAGGGGGAGTAATGCTTCAAACAGTCTGTATATGTGCCGTTACTGAGAGGCCAGTATTAGATTGTGACGCACCACTGTGTGTTTACTGTAACACTTTGAGCTTTATGTTGACGATGAAACACAGAAATTGCATCAGGATTGAATATAGTTAGCATAATGCTGACTTACGTCCAGGGGAAGTAAAGCTTCCAACAATCTGTATATGTGACGTTTCTGAGAGGCCAGTATTAGAATGCGACGCACCACTGAGTGTTTACAGTAACCCTTGGAGCTTCATATTGACGATGAAACACAGAAATTGCATCAGGATTGAATATAGTCGGCATAATGCTGACTTTCGTCCAGGGGGAGTAATGCTTCTAACAGTCTGTAAACGTGCCGTCCCTGAGAGGCCAGAATGAGATAGCGACGGACCACTGGGTGTTTACTGTAACCCTTGGAGCTTCATATTGACGATCAAACACAGAAATTGCATCGGGATTGAATATAGGAGGCACAATGCCGACTTAGGTCCAGGGGGAGTAATGCTTCAAACAGTCTGTATATGTGCCGTTACTGAGAAGACAGTATTACATTGCAACGCACCACTGGGTGTTTACTGTAACCCTTGGAGCTTCATATTGACTATGAAACACAGAAATTGCATCGGGATTGAATATAGTCGGCATAATGCTGACTTACGTCCAGGGGGAGTAATGCTTCAAACAGTCTGTATATGTGATGTTACTGAGAGGCCAGTATTAGATTGCGACGCACCACTGGGTGTTTACTGGAACACTTGGGGCTTCATATTGACGATCAAACACAGAAATTGCATCGGGATTGAATATAGTAGGCACAATGCCGACTTACGTCCAGGGGGAGTAATGCTTCAAACATTCTGTATACGTGCCGTCACTGAGAGGCCAGTATTAGATTTCGACGCACCAGTCGATGTTTATTGCACCCTTGAAGATTCATATTGACGATGAAACACTGACATTGCATCGGGATTAAATATAGTAGGCACAATGCCGACTTACGTCCAGGGGGAGTAATGCTTCGAACAGTCTGTATACATGCCGTTACTGAGAGGCCCGTTTAGGTTGCGACGCACCACTGGGTGATTACTGTAACCCTTGGAGCTTCATATTCACGATGAAACACAGAAATTGCATCGGAATTGAATACAGTAGGAACAATGCCGACTTACGTCCAGGGGAAGTAATGCTTCAAACAATCCGTATATGTGTCGTTACAGAGAGGCCAGTATTAGATTGCGACTCACCACTGAGTGTTTACTGTAACCCTTGGAGCTTCATATTGACGATGAAACACAGAAATTGCATCGGGATTGAATTTAGTAGCCACAATGCCGACTTACGTCCAGGGGGAGTAATGCTTCAAACAGTCTGTATATGTGCCGTTACTGAGAGGCCAGTACTGAATTGCGACGCACCACTGGGTGTTTACTGTAACCCTTGGAGCTTCATATTGACGATGAAACACAGAAATTGCATCGGGATTGAATATAGTAGGCACAATGCCGACTTACGTCCAGGGGGAGTAATGCTTCAAACAGTCTGAATATGTGCCGTTACTGAGAGACCGGTATTAGATTGCGACGCACCAGTGGATATTTACTGTAACCCTTGGAGCTTAATATTGACGATCAAACACAGAAATTGCATCGGGATTGAATATAGTGGGCACAATGCTGACTTACGTCTAGGGGGAGTAATGCTTCAAACAGTCTGTATATGTGCCGTTACTGAGATTCCAGTATTAGATTGCTACGCACCACTGGGTTTTTACTGTACCCCTTCGAGCTTCATATTGACGAAGAAACACAGATATCGCATCGGGATTGAATATAGTAGGCACAATGCAACAATGCCGACTTACGTCCAGGGGGACTAATGATTCAAACAGTCTGTATATGTGCCGTTACTGAGAGCTCAGTATTAGTTTGCGACGAACCACTGGGTGTTTGCTGTAACTCTTGGAGCTTCATATTGACGATGAAACACAGATATTGCATCGGGATTTAATATAGTAGGCACAATGCCGACTTACGTCCAGGAGGAGTAATGCTTCAAACAGTCTGTATACATGCCGTTACTGACAGGCCTGTATTAGATTACGACGCACCAATGGATGTTTACTGTAACCCTTGGAGCTTCATATTGACGATCAAACACAGAGATTGCATCGGGATTGAATATAGTAGGCACAATGCCGACTTACGTCCAGGGGGAGTAATACTTCACACAGTCTGTATATGTGACATTACTGAGAGGCCCGTTTAGGTTGCGACGCACCACTGGGTGATTACTGTAACCCTTGGAGCTTCATATTGACGATGAAACACAGAAATTGCATCGGGATTGAATATTGTAGGCACAATGCCGACTTACGTCCAGGGGGAGTAATCCTTCAAACAGTCTGTATATGTGCCGTTACTGAGAGAGCAGTATTTAATTGCGACGCACCACTGGGTGATTACTGTAACCCTTGGAGCTTCATATTGACGATGAAACACAGAAATTGCATCGGGATTGAATATAGTAGGCACAATGCCAACTTACGTCCAGGGGGAGTAATGCTTCAAACAGTCCGTATATGTGCAGTTACTGAGAGGCCAGTATTAGATTGCGACGCACCAATGGATGTTTACTGTAACCCTTGGAGCTTTATATTGACGATTAATTACAGAAATTGCATCGGGATTGAATACAGTAGGAACAATGCCGACTTACGTCCAGGGGGAGTAATGCTTCAAACAGTCTCTATATGTGCCGTTACTGAGAGGCCAGTATTAGATATGCGACGCACCACTGGGTGTTTAATGTAACCCTTGGAGCTTCATATTGACTATGATACACAGAAATTGCATCGGGATTGAATATAGTCGGCATAATGCTGACTTACGTCCAGGGGGAGTAATGCTTCAAACACACTGCATATGTGATGTTACTGAGGGGCCAGTATTAGATTGCGACGCACCACTGGGTGTTTACTGTAACCCTTGGAGCTTCATATTGACAATGAAACACAGATATTGCATCGGGATTGAATATAGTAGGCACAATGCCGACTTACGTCCAGCGGGAGTAATGCTTCAAAGAGTCTGTATATGTGCCGTCACTGAGAGGCATGTATTAGATTGCGACGCACCACTGGGTGTTTACTGTAACACTTGGAGCATCATATTGACGATGAAACACAGAAATTGCATCGGGATTGAATATAGTAGCCACAATGTCGACTTACGTCCAGGGGGAGTATGCTTCAAAGAGTCTGTATATGTGCCGTTACTGAGAGACCAGTATTAGATTGCGACGCACCAGTAGATGTTTACTGTAACCCTTGAGGCTTCATATTGACGATGAAACACAGAAATTGCATCGGGATTGAATATAGTGGGTACAATGGCGACTTACGTCCAGGTGCAGTAATGCTTCTACCACTCTGTATATGTGCCTTTACTGAGAGGCCAGTATTAGATTCCGACGCACCACTGGGTGTTTACTGTAACCCTTGGAGCTTCATAATGACGATGAAACACAGAAATTGCATCGGGATTGAATATAGTAATAACAATGCCGACTTACGTCCAGGGGGAGTAATGCTTCAAACAGTCTGTATATGTGCCGTTACTGAGAGACCGGTATTAGATTGCGACGCACCACTGGGTGTTTACTGTAACCCTTGGCGCTTGATATTGATGATGAAACACAGAAATTGCATCGAGATGGATTATAGTAGGCACAATGCCGACTTACGTCCAGGAGAGTAATGCTTCAAACAGTCTGTATACGTGCAGTCACTGGGAGGCCAGTATTAGATTGCGACACACCAGTGGATGTTTACTGTAACCCTTGGAGCTTCATATTGACGATGAAACACAGAAATTGCATCGGGATTGAATGTAGTAGGTACAATGCCGACTTACGTCCAGGGGGAGTAATGATTCAAACAGTCTGTATACGTGCCGTTACTGAGAGGCCAGTATTAGATTACGACGCACCAGTCGATGTTTACTGTAACCTTTGGAGCTTCATATTGACGACGATACCCAGAAATTGCATCGGGATTGAATATAGTAGGCACAAAGCCGACTTACGTCCAGGGGGAGTAATGCTTCAAACAGTCTGTATATGTGCCGTTACTGAGAGGCCAGTATTAGATTGCGACGCACCACTGAGTGTTAACTGTAACCCTTGGAGTTTCATATTGACGATGAAACACAGAAATTGCATCAGGATTGAATATAGTCGGCATAATTCTGACTTACGTCCAGGGGGAGTAATGCATCAAACAGTCTGTATACGTGCCGTTCCTGAGAGACCAGTATGAGATAGCGACGCACCACTGGGTGTTTACTGTAACCCTTGGAGCTTCATATTGACGATGAAACACAGATATTGCATCCGGATTGAATATAGTAGGCACAAAGCCGATTTACGTCCAAGGGGAGTAATGCTTCAAACAGTCTGTATATGTGATGTTACTGAGAGGCCAGTATTAGATTGCGACGCACCACTGGGTGTTTACTGTAACCCTTGGAGATTCATATTGACGATGAAACACAGAAATTGCATCGGGATTGAATATAGTAGGCACAATGCCGACTTACGTCCAGGGGGAGTAATGCTTCAAACAGTCTGTATATGTGCCGTTCCTGAGAGGCCAGTATTAGATTGCGACGCACCACTGGGTGTTTACTGTAACCCTTGGAGCTTCATATTGACGATGAAACACAGAAAGTACATCGGGATTGAATATAGTATTCACAATGCCGACTTACGTCCAGGGGGAGCAATGCTTGAAAGAGTCTGTATACGTGCCGTTACTGAGCGTCCAGTATTAGATTTCGACGCACCAGTCGATGTTTATTGCACCCTTGAAGATTCATATTGACGATGAAACACAGACATTGCATCGGGATTTAATATAGTAGGCACAATGCCGACTTACGTCCAGGGGGAGTAATGCTTCACACAGTCTGTATACGCGCCGTTACTGAGAGGCCAGTATTAGACTGCGACGCACTACTGGGTGTTTACTGTAACCCTTGGAGCTGCATAATGACGATGAAACATAGAAATTGCATAGGGATTGAATATTGTAGGCACAAAGCCAACTTACGTCCAGGAGGAGCTAAGCTTAAAACAGTCTGTATACGTGACGATACTGAGCGTCCAGTATTAGATTGCGACGCACCATTGGGTGTTTACTGAAACACTTGGAGCTTCATATTGACGATGAAACACAGAAATTGCATCGGGATTGAATATAGTAGGCACAATGACGACTTACGTCCAGGGGGAGTAATGCTAAAAACATTCTGTATATGTGCCGTCACTGAGAGGCCAGTATTAGATTTCGACGCACCAGTCGATGTTTATTGCACCCTTGAAGATTCATATTGACAATGAAACACAGACATTGCATCGGTATTGAATATAGTAGGCACAATGCCGACTTACGTCCAGGGGGAGTAATGCTTCACACAGTCTGTATGTGTGCCGTTACTGAGAGGCCAGTATTAGGTTGCGACGCACCACTGGGTGATTACTGTAACACTTGGAGCTTCATATTGACGATGAAACACAGAAATTGCATCCTGATTGAATATAGTAGGCACAAAGCCGACTTACGTCCAGGGGGAGCAATGCTTGGAAGAGTCTGTATACGTGCCGTTACTGAGAGGCCAGTATTAGATTGCGACGAACCACTGGGTGTTTACTGTAACCCTTGGAGCTTCATAATGGCGATGAAACACAGAAATTGCATCGGGATTGAATATTGTAGGCACAAAGCCGACTTACGTCCAGGGGGAGCAATGCTTAAAACAGTCTGTATACGTGCCGTTACTGGGAGTCCAGTATTAGATTGCGACGCACCATTGGGTGTTTACTGTAACCCTTGGAGCTTCATAATGGCGAAGAAACACAGAAATTGCATCGGGATTTAATATAGTAGGCACAATGCCGACTTACGTCCAGGTGGAGTAATGCTTCACACATTCTGTATATGTGCCGTTACTGAGAGACCAGTATTAGGCTGCGACGCACCACTGGGTGATTACTGTAACCCTTGGAGCTTTATACTGACGATGAAACACAGAAATTGCATCGGGATTGATATAGTCGGCATAATGCTGACTTACGTACTGGGGGAGTAATGCATCAAACAGTCTGTATACGTGCCCTTACTGAGAGACCAGTATTAGATTGCGACGCACCATTGGGTGTTTACTGTAACCCTTGGAGCTTCATATTGACGATGAAACACAGATATTGCATCCGGATTGAATATCGTAGGCACATAGCCGACTTACGTCCAAGGGGAGTAATGCTTCAAACAGTCTGTATATGTGCCGTTACTGAGAGGCCAGTATTAGATTGCGACGCACCACTGGGTGTTTACTGTAACCCTTGGAGCTTCATAATGACGATGAAACACAGAAATAGCATAGGGATTGAATATTGTAGGCACAAAGCCGACTTACGTCCAGGAGGAGCAATGCTTAAAACAGTCTGTATACGTGCCGTTACTGAGCGTCCAGTATTAGATTGCGACGCACCATTGGGTGTTTACTGAAACCCTTGGAGCTTCATATTGACGATGAAACACAGAAATTGCATCGGGGATGAATATAGTAGGCACAATGCCGACTTCCGTCCAGGTGGAGTAATGCTTCAAACATTCTGTATACGTGCCGTCACTGAGAGGCCAGTATTAGATATCGACGCACCAGTCGATGTTTATTGCACCCTTGAAGATTCATATTGACGATGAAACACAGACATTGCATCGGGATTTAATATAGTAGGCACAATGCCGACTTACGTCCAGGGGGAGTAATGCTTCACACAGTCTGTATACGTGCCGTTACTGAGAGGCCAGTATTAGACTACGACGCACTACTGGGTGTTTACTGTAACCCTTGGAGCTTCATAATGACGATGAAACATAGAAATTGCATAGGGATTGAATATTGTAGGCACAAAGCCGACTTACGTCCTGGAGGAGCTAAGCTTAAAACAGTCTGTATACGTGCCGTTACTGAGCGTCCAGTATTAGATTGCGACGCACCATTGGGTGTTTACTGAAACACTTGGAGCTTCATATTGACGATGAAACACAGAAATTTGCATCGGGATTGAATATAGTAGGCACAATGCCGACTTACGTCCAGGTGAAGTAATGCTACAAACATTCTGTATACGTGCCGTCACTGAGAGGCCAGTATTAGATTTCGACGCACCAGTCGATGTTTATTGCACCCTTGAAGATTCATATTGACAATGAAACACAGACATTGCATCGGGATTTAATATAGTAGGCACAATGCCGACTTACGTCCAGGGGGAGTAATGATTCACACAGTCTGTATGTGTGCCGTTACTGAGAGGCCAGTATTAGGTTTCGACGCACCACTGGGTGATTACTGTAACACTTGGAGCTTCATATTGACGATGAAACACAGAAATTGCATCCGGATTGAATATAGTAGGCACAAAGCCGACTTACGTCCAGGGGGAGTAATGCTTCAAACAGTCTGTATACGTGCCGTCACTGAGAGGCCAGTATTAGATTTCGACGCACCAGTCGATGTTTATTGCACCCTTGAAGACTCATATTGACGATGAAACACAGACATTGCATCGGGAGTTAATATAGTAGGCACAATGCCGACTTACGTCCAGGGGGAGCATTGCTTCAAACAGTCTGTTTACGTGCCGTTACTGCGAGTCCAGTATTAGATTGCGACGCACCATTGGGGGTTTACTGAAACCCTTGGAGCATCATATTGACGATGAAACACAGAAATTGCACTGGGATTGAATATAGTATGCACAATGCCGAACTACGTCCAGGGGGAGTAATGCTTAACACAGTCTGTATATGTGCCGTTACTGAGAGGCCCGTATTAGGTTGCGACGCACCACTGGGTGATTACTGTAACCCTTGGAGCTTCTTATTGAGGATGAAACACAGAAATTGCATCGGGATTGAATATAGTAGGCACAAAGCCGACTTACGTCCAGGGGAAGTAATGCTTCAAACAGTCTGTATATGTGCCGTTACTGAGAGACCAGTATTAGATTGCGACGCACCAGTGGATGTTTACTGTAACCCTTGAAGCTTCATATTGACAATGAAAAACAGAAATTGCATCGGGATTGAATATAGCAGGCACAATGCAGACTTACGTACACGGGCAGTAATGCTTCAAACAGTCTGTATATGTGTCGTTACTGAGAGGCCAGTATTAGATTGCGACGCACCACTGGGTGTTTACTGTAACACTTAGAGCTTCATATTGACGATGAAACACAGAAATTGCATCGGGATTGAATATAGTATGCACAATGCCGACTTCCGTCCAGGGGGAGTAATGCTTCAAACAGTCTGTATATGTGCCGTTACTGAGTGGCCAGTAGTAGATTGCGACGCACCACTGGGTGTTTACTGTAACCCTTGGAGCTTCATATTGACGATGAAACACAGAAATTGCATCGGGATTGAATATAGTAGGCACAATGCTGACTTACGTCCAGGGGGAGTAATGCTTCAAACAGTCTGTATACGTGCCGTCTCTGGGAGTCCAGTATTAGAGTGCGACGCACCAGTGGAGGTTTTTTCTGCAACCCTTGGAGCTTCATATTGACGATGAAACACAGAAATTGCATCGGGTTTGAATATAGTAGGCACAATGCCGACTTACCTCCAGGGGGAGTAATGCTTAAAACAGTCTGTCTACGTGCCGTTTCTGAGATTCCAGTATTAGATTTCGACGCACCAATGGGTGATTACTGTAACCCTAGGAGCTTCATATTGAAGATGAAACACAGAAATTGCATCCGGATTGAATATAGTAGGCACAATGCCGACTTACGTCCAGGGGGAGTAATGCTTCAAACAGTCTGTATATGTGCCGTTACTGAGAGACCAGTATTAGATTGCGACGCAACAGTGGATGATTACTGTAACACATGAAGCTTCATATTGACGATGAGGCACAGAAATTGCATCGGGATTGAATATAGTAGGCACAATGCCGAATAACGTCCACGGGCAGTAATGCTTCAAACAGTCTGTATATGTGTCGTTACTGAGAGGCCAGTATTAGATTGCGACGCACCACTGGGTGTCTACTGTAACCCTTAGAGCTTCATATTGACGATGAAACACAGAAAGTACATCGGGATTGAATATAGTAGGCACAATGCCGACTTACGTCCAGGGGGAGCAATGCTTGAAAGAGTCTGTATACGTGCCGTTACTGAGAGGCCAGTATTAGATTGCGACGAACCACTGGTTGTTTACTGTAACCCTTGGAGCTTCTTATTGAGGATGAAACACAGAAATTGCATCGGGATTGAATATAGTAGGCACAATGCAGACTTACGTCCAGGGGGAGTAATGCTTCATACTCTCTGTATACGTGCCGTTACTGAGAGACCAGTATTAGATTGCGACGCACCAATGGGTGTTTATTGTAACCCTGGGAGTTTCATAAGGACGATGAAACACAGAAATTGCATCGGGATTGAATTTAGTAGGCACAAAGCCGACTTACGTCCAGGGGAACAATGCTACAAACAGTCTGTATACGTGCCGTTACTGAGAGTCCAGTATTAGATTGCGACGCACCATTGGGTGTTTACTGTAACCCTTGGAGCATCATATTGACGATGAAACACAGAAATTGCATCGGGATTGAATATAGTAGGCACAATGCCGACTTACGTCCAGGGCGAGTAATGCTTCAAACAGTCTGTATATGTGCCGTTACTGAGAGGCCACCATTAGGTTGTGACGCACCACTGGTTGATTACTATAACCCTTGGAGCTTCATATTGACGATGAAACACCGAAATAGCATCGGGATTGAATATAGTATGCACAATGCCGACTTACGTCCAGGTTGAGTAATTCTTCAAACAGTCTGTATATGTGCCGTTACTGAGAGGCTAGTATTAGATTGCGACGCACCACTGAGTGTTTACTGTAACACTTGGAGCTTCATATTGAAGATGAAACACAGAAATTGCATCAGGATTTAATAAAGTCAGGATAATGCTGACTTACGTCCAGGGGGAGTAATGCTTCAGACCGTCTGTATATGTGACGTTACTGAGAGGCCAGTATTTGATTGCGACGCACCACTGGGTGTTTACTGTAACCCTTGGAGCTTCATATTGACGATGAAACACAGAGATTGCATCGGGATTGAATATAGTAGGCATAATGCCGACTTACGTCCAGGGGAAGTAATGCTTCAAACATTCTGTGTATGTGCCGTTACTGAGAGGCCAGTATTAGATTGCGACGCACCACTGGTTGTTTACTGTAACCCTTGGAGCTTCATATTGACGATGAAACACAGAAATTGCTTCGGGATTGAATATAGTAGGCACAAAGCCGACTTACGTCCAGGGGGAGCAATAATTCAAACAGTCTGTTTACGTGCCGTTACTGAGAGTCCAGTATTAGATTGCGACGCACCATTGGGTATTTGCTGAAACCCTTGGAGCATCATATTGACGATGAAACACAGAAATTGCATTGGGATTGATTATAGTAGGCACAATGCCGAACTACGTCCAGGGGGAGTAATGCTTAACACAGTCTGTATATGTGCCGTTACTGAGAGGCCCGTATTAGCTTCCGACGCACCACTGGGTGATTACTGTAACCCTTGGAGCTTCTTATTGAGGATGAAACACAGAAATTGCATCGGGATTGAATATAGTAGGCACAATGCCGACTAACGTCCAGGGGGAGTAATGCTTCAAACAGTCTGTATACGTGCCGTTACTGAGAGGCCTGTATTTGATTGCGACGCACCACTGGGTGTTTACTGTAACCCTTGGAGCTTCATAATGACGATGAAACACCGAAATTGCATCGGGATTGAATATAGTAGGCACAAAGCCGACTTACGTCCAGGGGGAGAAATGCTTCAAACAGTCTGTATACGTGCCGTTACTGAGAGTGCAGTATTAGATTCCGACGCACCATTGGGTGTTTACTGATACCCTTGGAAATTCATATTGACGATGAAACACAGAATTTGAATCGGGATTGAATATAGTAGGCACAATGCCGACTTACATCCACGGGGAGTAATGCTTCAAACATTCTGTATACGTGCCGTCACTGAGAGGCCAGTATTAGATTTCGACGCACCAGTCGATGTTTACTGTAACCCTGGGAGCTTCATATTGACGATGAAACATAGTAATTGCATCAGGATTGAATATAGTCGCCATAATGCTGACTTACGTCCAGGGGGAGAAATGCATCAAGCAGTCTGTATACGTGCCGTTACTGAGAGACCAGTATGAGATAGCGACGCACCACTGGGTGTTTACTATAACCCTTGGAGCTTAATATTGACGATGAAACACAGAAATTGCATCCGGATTGAATATAGTAGGCAAAATGCCGTATTACGTTCAGGGGGAGTAATGCTTCAAACAGTCTGTATATGTGCCGTTACTGAGAGGCCAGTATTAGATTGCAACGCACCACTGGGTGTTTACTGTAACCCTTGGAGCTTCATATTGACGAGGAAACACAGAAATTGCATCACGATTGAATATAGTAGGCACAATGCCGACTTACGTGCAGGGGATGTAATGCTTCAAACAGTCTGTATATGTGCCGTTACTGAGAGACCAGTATTAGATTGCGACGCACCAGTGGATGTTTACTGTAACCCTTGAAGCTTCATATTGACAATGAAGCACAGAAATTGCATCGGGATTGAATATAGTAGGCACAATGCCGACTTACGTCCACGGGCAGTAATGCTTCAAACAGTCTGAATATGTGTCGTTACTGAGAGGCCAGTATTAGATTGCGACGAACCACTGGGTGTTTACTGTAACCCTTAGAGCTTCATATTGACGATGAAACACAGAAATTGCATCGGGATTGAATATAGTATGCACAATGCCGACTTACGTCCAGGGGGAGTAATGCTTCAAACAGTCTGTATATGTGCCGTTACTGAGTGGCCAGTAGTAGATTGCGACGCACCACTGGGTGTTTACTGTAACCCTTGGAGCTTCATATTGACGATGAAACACAGAAATTGCATCGGGATTGAATACAGTAGGCACAATGCTGACTTACGTCCAGGGGGAGTAATGCTTCAAACAGTCTGTATACGTGCCGTCACTGGGAGGCCAGTATTAGATTGCGACGCACCAGTGGAGGTTTTTTCTGCAACCCTTGGAGCTTCATATTGACGTTGAAACACAGAAATTGCATCGGGATTGAATATAGTAGGCACAATGCCGACTTACGTCCAGGGGGAGTAATGCTTAAAACAGTCTGTATACGTGCCGTTACTGAGATTCCAGTATTAGACTGCGACGCACCAGCGGGTGCTTACTGTAACCCTAGGAGCTTCATATTGAAGATGAAACACAGAAATTGCATCCGGATTGAATATAGTAGGCACAATGCCGACTTACGTCCAGCTGAAGTAATGCTTCAAACAGTCTGTATATGTGCCGTTACTGAGAGACCAGTATTAGAATGCGACGCACCAGTGGATGTTTACTGTAACCCTTGAAGCTTCATATTGACGATGAGGCACAGAAATTGCATCGGGATTGAATATAGTAGGCACAATGCCGAATAACGTCCACGGGCAGTAATGCTTCAAACAGTCTGTATATGTGTCGTTACTGAGAGGCCAGTATTAGATTGCGACGCACCACTGGGTGTTTACTGTAACCCTTAGAGCTTCATATTGACGATGAAACACAGAGAGTACATCGGGATTGAATATAGTAGGCACAATGCCGACTTACGTCCAGGGGGAGCAATGCTTGAAAGTGTCTGTATACGTGCCGTTACTGAGAGGCCAGTATTAGATTGCGACGAACCACTGGGTGTTTACTGTAACCCTTGGAGCTTCTTATTGAGGATGAAACACAGAAACTGCATCGGGATTGAATATAGTAGGCACAATGCCGACTTACGTCCAGGGGGAGTAATGCTTCAAACGGTCTGTATACATGCCGTTAGTGAGAGACCAGTATTAGATTGCGACGCACCAATGGGTGTTTACTGTAACCCTGGGAGCTTCATAAATACGATGAAACACAGAAATTGCATCGGGATTGAATATAGTAGGCACAAAGCCGACTTACGTCCAGGGGGAGTAATGCTTCAAACAGTCTGTATATGTGCCGTTACTGAGAGGCCACCATTAGGTTGCGACGCACCACTGGGTGATTACTGTAACCCTTGGAGCTTCATATTGACGATGAAACACCGAAATAGCATCGGGATTGAATATAGTATGCACAATGCCGACTTACGTCCAGGTTGAGTAAGTCTTCAAACAGTCTGTATATGTGCCGTTACTGAGAGGCTAGTATTAGATTGCGACGCACCACTGAGTGTTTACTGTAACACTTGGAACATCATATTGAAGATGAAACACAGAAATTGCATCAGCATTTAATAAAGTCAGGATAATGTTGACTTACGTCCAGGGGGAGTAATGCTTCAGACAGTCTGTATATGTGACGTTACTGAGAGGCCAGTATTTGATTGCGACGAACCACTGGGTGTTTACTGTAACCCTTTGAGCTTCATATTGACGATGAAACACAGAAATTGCATCGGGATTGAATATAGTAGGTACAATGCCGACTTACGTCCAGGGGAATTAATGCTTCAAACAGTCTGTATATGTGCCGTTACTGAGAGGCCAGTATCAGATTGCGACGCACCACTGGGTGTTTACTGTAACCCTTGGAGCTTCATATTGACGTTGAAACACAGAAATTGCTTCGGGATTGAATATAGTAGGCACAAAGCCGACTTACGTCCAGGGGGAGAAATGCTTAAAACAGTCTGTATACGTGCCGTTACTGAGAGTCCAGTATTAGATTGCGACACACCATTGGGTGTTTCCTGAAACCCTTGGAGCTTCATATTGACGATGAAACACAGAATTTGCATCGGGATTGAATATAGTAGGCACAATGCCGACTTACATCCACGGGGAGTAATGCTTCAAACATTCTGTATACGTGCCGTCACTGAGAGGCCAGTATTAGATTTCGACGCACCAGTCGATGTTTATTGCACCCTTGGAGCTTCATATTGACGATGAAACACAGAAATAGCATTGGGATTGAATATAGTAGGAACAATGCCGACTTACGTCCAGGGGGAGTCATGCTTCAAACAGTCTCTATATGTGCCGTTACTGAGAGGCCAGTATTAGATTGCGACGCACCACTGGGTGTTTACTGTAACCCTTGGAGCTTCATATTGACGATGAAACACAGAAATTGCATCGGGATTGAATATAGTAGGCACAATGCCGTCTTCTGTCCAGGGAGAGCATTGCTTCAAACAATCTGTATATGTCCCGTTACTGAGAGACCGGTATTAGATTGCGACGCACAACTGGGTGTTTACTGTAACCTTTCGCGCTTGATATTGATAATGAAACGCAGAAATTGCATCGGGATTGAATATAGTAGGCACAATACCGACTTACGTCCAGGTGGAGTAATGCTTCAAACAGTCTGTATATGTGCCGTTACTGAGTGGCCAGTAGTAGATTGCGACGCACCACTGGGTGTTTACTGTAACCCTTGGAGCTTCATATTGACGATGAAGCACAGAAATTGCATCGGGATTGAATATAGTAGGCACAATGCTGACTTACGTACAGGGGGAGTAATGCTTCAAACAGTCTGTATACGTGCCGTCACTGGGAGGCCAGTATTAGATTGCGACGCACCAGTGGAGGTTTTTTCTGCAACCCTTGGAGCTTCATATTGACGATGAAACACAGAAAATGCATCGGGATTGAATATAGTAGGCACAATGCCGACTTACGTCCAGGGGGAGCAATGCTTGAAACTGTCTGTATACGTGCCGTTACTGAGAGGCCAGTATTAGATTGCGACGAACCACTGGGTGTTTACTGTAACCCTTGGAGCTTCATATTGAGGATAAAACACAGAACGTGCATCGGGACTGAATATAGTAGGCACAATGCCGACTTACGTCCAGGGGGAGTAATGCTTAACACAGTCTGTATACGTGCCGTTACTGAGATTCCAGTATTAGACTGCGACGCACCAATGGGTGTTTACTGTAACCGTAGGAGCTTCATATTAAAGGTGAAACACAGATATTGCATCCGGATTGAATATAGTAGGCACAATGCCGACTTACGTCCAGGGGGAGTAATGCTTCAAACAGTCTGTATATGTGCCGTTACTGAGAGGCCAATATTAGATTGCAACACACCACTGGGTGTTTACTGTAACCCTTGGAGCTTCATATTGACGAGAAAAACACAGAAATTGCATCTGGATTGTATATAGTAGGCACAATGCCGACTTACGTCCAGCTGAAGTAATGCTTCAAACAGTCTGTATATGTGCCGTTACTGAGAGACCAGTATTAGATTGCGACGCACCAGTGGATGTTTACTGTAACCCTTGAAGCTTCATATTGCCGATGAAGCACAGAAATTGCATCGGGATGGAATATAGTAGGCACAATGCCGACTAACGTACACGGGCAGTAATGCTTCAAACAGTCTGTATATGTGTCGTTACTGAGAGGCCAGTATTAGATTGCGACGAACCACTGGGTGTTTACTGTAAGCCTTGGAGCTTCTTATTGAGGATGAAACACAGAAATTGCATCAGGATTGAATATTGTAGGCACAATGCTGACTTACGTCCAGGGGGAGTAATGCTTCAAACACTCTGTATACGTGCCGTTACTGAGAGACCAGTATTAGATTGCGACGCACCAATGGGTGTTTACTGTAACCCTGGGAGCTTCATAAGGACGATGAAACACAGAAATTGCATCGGGATTGAATATAGTAGGCACAAAGCCGACTTACGTCCAGGGGGAGCAATGCTTAAAACAGTCTGTATACGTTCCGTTACTGAGAGTCCAGTATTAGATTACGACGCACCATTGGGTGTTTACTGTAACCCTTGGAGCTTCATATTGACGATGAAACACAGAAATTGCATCGGGATTGAATATAGTAGGCACAATGCCGAATTACGTCCAGGGGGAGTAATGCTTCAAAAAGTCTGTATATGTGCCGTTACTGAGAAGTCACCATTAGGTTGCGACGCACCACTGGGTGATTACTGTAACCCTTGGAGCTTCATATTGACGATCAAACACCGAAATAGCATCGGGATTGAATATAGTATGCACAATGCCGACTTACGTCCAGGTTGAGTAATTCTTCAAGCAGTCTGTATATGTGACGTTCCTGAGAGGCCAGTATTTGATTGCGACGCACCACTGGGTGTTTACTGTAACCGTTGGAGCTTCATATTGACGATGAAACACAGAAATTGCATCGGGATTGAATATAGTAGGCACAATGCCGACTTACGTCCAAGGGGAGTAATGTTTCAAACAGTCTGTATACGTGCCGTTACTGAAACACAGAAATTGCATCCGGATTGAATATAGTAGGCACAATGCCGACTTACGTCCAGGGGGAGTAATGCTTCAAACAGTCTGTATATGTGCCGTTACAGAGAGGCCAATATTAGATTGCAACGCACCACTGTGTGTTTACTGTAACCCTTGGAGATTCATATTGACGAGGAAACACAGAAATTGCATCTGGATTGTATATAGTAGGCACATTGCCGACTTACGTCCAGATGAAGTAATGCTTCAAACAGTCTGTATATGTGCCGTTACTGAGAGACCAGTATTAGATTGCGACGCACCAGTGGATGTTTACTGTAACCCTTGAAGCTTCATATTGACGATGAAGCACAGAAATTGCATCGGGATTGAATATAGTAGGCACAAAGCCAACTTACGTCCAGGTGGAGTAATGCTTCAAACAGTCTGTATATGTGCCGTTACTGAGTGGCCAGTAGTAGATTGCGACGCACCACTGGGTGTTTACTGTAACCCTTGGAGCTTCATATTGACGATGAAGCACAGAAATTGCATCGGGATTGAATA